>NW_020455810.1:1304229-1386100 GCF_003342845.1 Nothoprocta perdicaria
AAAGAAAAGAAAGAAAAGAAAGAAAAGAAAGAAAAGAAAGAAAAGAAAGAAAAGAGGTGTATTCTCCTTCTCTGACTAATTGCCACAGAGGCAGACAATTATGTTTTATCTATATAGCAAATGAGACATACAACATGAAGAGATTCTAAGGAGCTTTAGAAATCTAGGAGTACAAACTGGATAAAGAGAATATCTATATCTGTTAGAGTATAGCTGCAGTGAACATGTTGACAAGGAACTTCATGGAGAGAAAAAGAATGGCACTTAGCTTTGCCTGTATTGCTGTAAACTGCTGACCAACACATGGTTGTTGTAAATTGCTCAGGAATGTTTTTTCTCTTTAAGAAATGATATTCAATATCTAAAACTATGATGTATGTATTGATTTATATTGTAGAAAACTAGATTGAGATCCTGAAAAAAAAATGAACATTTTTTTTTTCTTTTTCTTTCATTTAGAAGATGACAGTTCTGCTAAGCAGAAAACAAGTGTTTGTCCTATCATTAGGACTAGTGTTAATCTGTCTATCCCTAATGTCATCATGACACCCTCTCTGGACGAGGTGCAGCAAACATTAAATAAAGCTGTAGATAGCATCGTCAGTGTAACAAAAGGAGTTGGACAGTGGAATAAGGAGAGAATATCGAAGGTTTGTGTCTTTAGTAACCTTAAAAAAAAATCAAAGCTATTGAAAATAGAAAATAATTTTTTATTTCTTTGACAGAAGAAAATGTTAGAGAGAAAAGTGGCTGATTTGCAGTGCGAAAGCAGAGACAGTGATTCTGATGATACAGTGAAAGATGCTGGAGTGAAAAACACGCATGGTAATATGAAACTGAATTTGAATGTTAAGTAATTACGATTTATACAATATATACTAATGGATAATAAATAGCAAATGCACTGAAAGCAAAAGAATAGTGATTTTATAAAATTTAAACTATTTCGGGGAAGAAATAGGATGCAATAAGAAGGCAGAACATTTCTTTAGAGAGTAAGGTTACCCCAAAGTGCTTGTCCTTTGTGGATTTGAATAATGCCTTGTGTCTCTAAAAGCTGTACTGCTTGGGTTTTACCTCTAACAGCTATTGAATTGTTAGATAATCATCTTGGGCAGCACTGTAGGAATTTTGAGTTATTTAGGGAAACAACTATAGTAACTTCCACTGTGCAATAGGTCGGTAATTTAGCAGTGTGCTTGTAATTTATATCTTAAAACTTTTGCTGAAATCAGCTATAAGAAAGGTAAGGTGGTCTCCAGCAACACCTAGTATTCAGAAGACATATCTATTTAAATTGTAATATTGGTGAAAAGGGTTGTGCAGCGTGTTTTGAATAAACTAAAATTTCCAGAAGTAGTTTAACTTAATCTGTTCTGTAATAAACTGTGGAATGAAGTTGCTGAAGGTGTTCGTTTGAAGGATACTTAAGGTGGTGCCATTGGTTGCTTGATTGCTCTTGTGTGAACTTGTTCAGGGTAAAGCCAAATTAATTGAACTTTGTACTTCATGTGCTTCAAAAATAGTATAGTTTTAGGGTAGCTCCCTCTAATCCACCTAAAAAGTAGGGAAGTAATACTTGAACTATTTAAGAAGTTGTTCAGTAAAAATGAAGAGTTTGTCTTGCCTGAAATGAAATCAGAAATTAAGTTCGATTTTTGTGACTAATATTTTGAGACTTCCTTGTATTGTTCATACTTTTTGAGACTTGACTGTAGTAGTCATATGGGATATGATTATATTATATATCTCATATATTTGAGAAAATAAGAATTTGTGTGGATCTAGTCAGTGCTGAGATTTCAGTAAATCATTCGGGTGAAGCATGCATCATAATCCTTGAGCATGGGAGAAGGAAAAGGGAAGTTTATATTTGAAAGATTAGAGTAGAGCATGTTCCAAATTTGGCAGAAAATTCAGAAGAAGCAAATTTCCCCATAAGAGTCAGATTTATGAATCTGTGGTAGCTTTATTAGCCACATATATTTTTCTAGTTGCCTTTTCAATTAAGAACACATAATTTTTAAAAATGTGCTTATTGAGAAACAGGTCAGGAGTTTTTATCTGTAGGAGTTTGCTTGGCCTAAAATGTATTTTATAACTGCTCCTGTATTTGCCTTTATAGATAGTGTTTCTGATGCACCATCACTCAATTTGTCTGAACCAGAGCAAAGCAAGAGCTGCTTCAAGAGTGTTTCAGAGAACAAGGAAATTATTAAATTGGTGTCTGTCCTGAGCACTGTTATTAATTCTACAAAAAAGGTAAAACAGTAGGTGTGATAATTTAATAACATTATCCAAGGGGTATTAATATACTGTTTTAAGATCCTTGGTCAATAAGTGTGAGCATTTAAAGCACTGGTTAAACATATGAATGCATCTGCAATGGTGGCTGGAGAACAGGTATCTGTAAATTCTGTAAATTATCCTGTGAAAGTGTTATATTGAAAACAAGGTAAAATGTACCCAGTGTTCAAATATTTATGAGGTTTTTATGGGGTACTATGGAATGAAAAACTTAGGTCTGATTGAAAACATTTCTTCAGAGGATAAAGCATCATTAAAAACATTATAGTTGAATGTGTATATGTAATATGGAAGTATTAGTAATTGAACACATCTATTAAATAGAGTTCATGCTCTAAACATGAGTTTTGGCCCAATATGCAGAATTTATCAAGCTTTTTGGAAGAAAACTGACTGCCAGCTTGGCATTTGCAAAGTTCCGCATAGAATAACTGCTGGACGTTAGGAGGTAACGTAAGGGGTCTACATGATTTCTTTCCCCCTTTTCTTATTCCTTACACTCTCTAGGAAACTTGGTCTAGAAATGATATTTTTTGGGGAACTCTGTACAAGTTCCTGCTGAGAAGCAGTCCAGCCTCACTGAGGAGCCTTCCCACAAGGAATTTTTTGATTCAAAACCTCATAACTTAAGTGGCACTAGGTGAAAGACATTCAGGCTTGCGCTGAAGATTAAGTGAAGTTGGTAGCGATAAATAATTATCTTGGTATTTTGAGACCTAATATTTCATAATGGAAAATGAGCTCAAGGTTCACTTGCTTTTCCAGCAAGTGGTATGGAAGGATACTGGAAAAAAAATGAAGAAAAGGGCATTTTTACATGAGTATTGATTATTGGGCAAGTATATCAATTCTTGCTCAGAATAATCAAGTACAATCAATAAATAATCAATAAATAACAATCAATAAATAATCAAGTATTTATTTCCCATGGTTTCTTGGGATTTTTCTGATTGAGGAATTATTTCATTGGGAAATACTTTAATTGTGGTGGCAAATTGTAAGTGCTTAACATGCAGTGCCTGACCAGGCTTTTGATTGCTAGTGGAGCCTGTTTGAGCATAAAGTTACTGATAGGTTCTGCTTAGTGAGGTGATGCAAGCCTCTCCGTCACTTAGCACTTTGTGTTTTGGCTAGCAGGTACTGAGAAGTGTGTGCTACCATTTGCTCAGAATTTCTCTTTGAACTTCTAATGTGTTCCAGCAACTTGTTACAGCTTTGGAGAGTTTCACTTGTTACCACCATATATGGCAAAAGGACAAAGAGGAAACTATTGATAAATTTGTGATGGGAAGCCCGTTGCTTTCAGAATTTGAATCTCAGATTCTTCATCTTCGAGACCTGGAGCTGAAAATCAATTCTGAGCCTGAGTACATCCGTGTGGGAGCTATTGCACTGTATACGGGTATAGTTCTTGGTGCTATGCTTGGTGCTTCTGTCTTGGAACATATACCAATAGGAATAAAAAATGTGCCTTGGTTTGGAAAGGTTACCTAGGTTAAAGCAGGTTAAAAATGGCTCTTTGTATGGATTTAGAGACAGAACAGTGAACAAAGCACTTGTCTAACACAAAGGTGTTCAATTGGTTTTCCTTGCCCCATCTGGATACATCTGCTTGCTTACGTGGTGGATGGTAGATATTTATCTGTCCTTCTTTCAGGCACTCTCATAAGCAGAGAGCTTATAGAATAGGATAATTTGCTTATCTTGTTTTTCTCCCTGGCTGGCCACGTACAATGAGACAAAAGTGAGCTGTTGATACTGACAAAAAGATATCTTAGGCTTAATACGGTTAGGTAAGTGAAGCATATATGTTGCTGCTAATACACTTTTTGCTACAAAAGGCAGCAAATTTTCACTTTTCACTTGCACAGATCCTACATCACACAAATATATTTTGCATAGACATTTTACAGTAGAATAACATGGCAGCAAAAACCTGTGATGAACTGTAAGGAATGCATGTAGCTGATTTTGCAGTGTGTATCAAAGCTGAGGAAGCATAATGGTTTCTTCATATGTGTTTGACTAGGAAAGAGTATTAACCAATTCTTCAGTGTAGTGAAGCTTGACTACAATGAACTAGAGAAATAGGGAGGCAACTAGGGCCAGGGAGACAATGCTAAGTCTGATATAAACAAAAAAGATGCATCAGATGTGAAAGCTAAGCATGGAAAAAAAAGGCAGTTTGTGACAAGGAAGAAACACAAGTGAAATCTGCAGAGTGAATGGATAGGTAGCTGTGCCAAGGTTGAAATTATGTCCAGCTAATATTTTATGTAGTGCTTGTGGAAGTATTGTTTTTTCTGACTCGCTTATGAAGAGCTCTGAGGAGGACATTTGAAAGGAATGGCACAGCTCTAGGGGAACAGATTGAGTTGTTGCAATATTGGGCAGCAACTCAGCAAGACTTCAGCTTACACTCTAAATGCTTGTTATTATGTCCTACCTGTGCTAAAGGTAAAACTCTTAAGAGGTTGATAGACCATTTGGTTTTAGTAAACCAGACTTAACTTTCCATGTCTTCAGCTTCCATTATCAGTCTCTTGCTGCTTCTGTTCCTCACATGATTTTTTAAAAAGATTCATTTTTGAAAAGATACTAGACCAAGATAAATGACCAGTTTGTTACTGAGGTGTAAAATAAGAATGTGTATAGTGATATGTAAACAAGATGGGAAAGTGTGGAATCCAGCCAATGGATTACAGGAGGAAAGACGCTGTGTTCTGAGAAACTACGAGGAGAGCAACCTTTAATTGCAATAAATAACTCAAATGTGACAATATTATTTCACTTGCTCTGTATGTGATGGCTAACCTGTAAAATTGAGTCATGTATTGAAACAGGATTAAAAGTGCATTTTGAGAAAATTGAAAATCTAAATATCTGTTACTTGTTCATTTTTTTAGCTGATCTAAAGCTAGCACTGAGAGCAGAAACCAAAGCATGGAAGACTAAGCTGGGGTGTCATTGTAATAAGAAGTATAGAACAGAGATGGAAACAATTTTCACTTTTATAGAGGAAACTGGAAAGAAGTTAAATCGCCCCATCAAGGATCTGGATGACATAAGAACAGCCATGTCTGCATTAAAGGAGATCAGAGAGCTACAGATCTCCATAGACTTTCAAATAGGGCCCATTGAGGTAATTAAGAGGGTGGTTGCATACATAGCTACTGTTCAGACAGAGTAATTATTTTCTGAGTTGAAGTTTAGCAGTGCCCGTTGAAAAGGTATGTTTTCATGTATGTTATGTATGTTCATGTAACTCATGTTAGTGTGTTAGTCTGCTTGGGTGGCAGACATTTTATGTTCCTGTAAACCTACAGAAGAGGCTAAAGAATTATTTAAAATGTTAGCGTAAAGGTATGTGTAAAATGAACTATGTTTACTCTTTTGTGTATTTTGACCCAACCTTCTGACAGGAATCCTATGCCATGTTAAACAAATATGATCTACTTGTGGGCAAAGAAGAGACAGACAAGGTGGACACTTTGCACTATACCTGGGAAAAGCTGCTAGTCCATGCAAATGAAGTGCAAAAGCAGCTGATTTCTTTGCAGCCAGGCTTCCGAAGAGAGCTCATTAGCACTGTGGAGACTTTCATTGAAGATTGTGAACAATTTTATTTGGATTATGATCAGGTGAGCATTTGTGCCGCCTTGTAGTAAGGGCATTTTTGAAAAAAGAACTACTATTGCCAATCTTTAAAAGTGTTAAGAAGACTCCTCCTATATTAAAAAGAAAATGAATTGGCTTTTGTGTTCTGTATAGAACACTAAGCAGTTAGTGTAGGCAACTGTGTGATCTCTCTGTCCAGCTGTTACATGTAGGGGTGAAATCCTGCAGCAGCAGAAACTTGACTTTGGCATACAGAATTAGAATTTGCTGCTTAGAAAAATAGTCGTGAACTCAAAATTCACTATTTACTTTTATTTGTTTACTTTTTTTTTCCAGAATGGGCCTATGGTGCCTGGCTTAGAGCCTCAAGAAGCCAGTGACAGACTTGCTATGTTTCAGGTACTGTAAATTCCAGTACATTAGTTGGAACAATTAGTGCAAATAAATTAACATCTGAAGGCTCTGAGAATGTGAATCAGAGTAGCTGATTTGTTGATAAGTAAGATTACTTGTTGAACAAAGTCTTTTTTCAAACTGAAGGTAGGCTTAGCTGGCGTTTTTTCTGTAGGTTTGCAAGGAATACTGATTAAAATTATGATTTCAGGAGCCAGATAAGAGAAATATTGAGATAATGATTAATAATTACTAGATTCAGGTATCCTGATGTGAGAACATACTCTCAAACATAGTATATTTGGCTATGAGTGTTCTGATGTTCATCACTGTGTCTCTTCTTCATAAGGTTGCACTTTCGCCCAATCTTTCTTTTTATTTTTTTTTTACCACAATTAAAAGATACCACTCAAACTGACTCCTTCTCCTGCTGGAATGTTTTTTTCCTACCTTTAATTTCTGTTCCTGTATTAGAATCCTGAGTATTCTAATTGTCTTCCTTTTCCCACAATGTGATTGACTTCTTCCTATATCTCTTTAGAAATATAAAAAATGACAAGAAAATTTGTTTTCTTTAGCTGCTACTTAAATACAGTAGTAATCCTTACTGCAAGCCTCATTAAAAGTGCTTCACAGTATATGTATAAAAGTAGTATTTGCCACATCCATCTTTCACTGCTTTGCATCTCATACTCCACCTCTTTCGAGTACAAGTTTAGCAATTACTCTCTCTTCTGTCGCTGTGCCATATAGGGAAAGAAGCCTCCCTGCAACCTCTAAAGATGTTCCTCTGAATTCCCAATTCCCTAAAAGTTCTGTTTCTTATGAAAATCTCAAACAATAGCTGTTAACAGTGTAAGTTGATAGTATTTCATGTTATTATTTACTTCTTTTTTGTTCTTTTTACTTTTTAATTTTTTAGAATCGATTTGATAATCTCTTTCGGAAATATGTTACTTACACTGCTGGGGAAGAGCTTTTTGGCTTGCCTGTTACACAGTATCCTCAGCTACTGGAGATAAAGAAGCAACTGAATCTGTTACACAAGCTCTATAATCTCTATAACAATGTAATTGGCACAGTTAATGGCTACTATGATATTCTTTGGTCAGAGTTAGACACCACAAAACTTAACAGTGAACTTTTGGAGTTACAGAACAGGTAAGAAACTACTTATGTTTGTGAGGATGCCTAAAATAGCTTTGTACATCTTAAATAGGCTTGAAGTCAACCAATTAGTACATTTTAATTGAAATAAATGTATCCATTATTAACTTAAAAGTCAATTTAGGCTTTCCATATTGAGACTTCCTGTTCTTTGGATAGCTTCTCTGTTAACTTTTTTTTTACAAGATTGGAATATAGACTAAGAATTAGTATTTACGTATTTACATATAGAAGTTGCATGTCCTTTAGTCATCTGATTCATTCATGATATTGGGATTCAGCCTTGTTTAATGCAGGTTAGCAAATTAGTGAATATTTTTTTCTAAAAATTGGCATATACTATATGCAAAGCAGATAATTTTTTCATCAAACCAAGAATCAAACAATTTAAAGAATTAGAGCTGCCTGTGCTGAGGAAAAGGGGTTCTGGTAGAGCACCAAGCAGTCCATGTCATAAATCAGCCCAAAAGATGAAATCAAGAAATAAAGTGGTCCAGTTTTTTCTAGATGTCAATTGGACTAAGCCAATCAGAACAATGCAACTACAGTCCAGAGGGTGAGCAAGGAGGCAGTTAGCTATCAGACAACAAAGTAAAAAGGAACCAGGTTTTCTCATATACTGAATCACATGCAGCATCTTTAAAATTCATTAAAATAAATTTGGAAGATGTGGTCTGCATTTAACCTACAAATGGTGAATAAATGCATAGCAGTCAGAATATCTGAACCTGTTTAATGCAGCTTGGATCCTTTTTATGTAGATGTCATAAACTTCCTCGTGCTCTAAAGGAGTGGCAGGCCTTTCTTGACCTAAAGAAGACTCTGGAAGACTTAAATGAGTGTTGCCCATTGCTGGAGCGTATGTCAAATAAGGCAATGATGCCTCGGCACTGGAAGCGGATTACGGATCTCACTGAACATAACTTTGATGTAGAAACCGAAACATTCAAACTGAGGGACATCATGGAAGCTCCACTACTAAGATACAAAGAGGAAATAGAGGTACTGGGAAGGAACAGAAATAAATGTGTAAAACTAAATGTGGCAATGGAATAGTATTTGAGGAAAAATAAGAAGGATAACAGAATGTTTTTTTCCTAAAGAAAAGCAGAATGGGCCAACACTTCAGTGTTGGGCCAACACTGCATAAAATAATGGAAAATGTATACTATGGTGTCAATGTCTCTCTTTAAAGCACGCAGCTTGGCCAAGGAATTAATTTGTGAGGATGGCTTGCTTGGAAATATTATGGGTATAAAATGTAATCAGCGTATCATCCTTTTATTCCTACCATTGGCAATGTTGTGATGTAGGATATGGGTTATTAGCCATGATGTACATGTGTCTATAGATCTTTTCACTCAATAAATATTTACTCATAAGCCTTAGTAGGGTTAATCGAAATATCAATTCGTTATGGATACCAGAGGCCTAAACTGTTGATAGACTGTTTTGATGTGCTATTTATTTAAAAGGATATCTGCATAAGTGCTGTGAAGGAGCGAGACATTGAGCAGAAATTAAAACAAGTGATAGCTGAATGGAACAACAAAACATTTGTCTTTGCAAACTTTAAAAACCGTGGGGAACTTCTCTTAAGAGGAGACAGCACATCGGAAACAATTACTAGCATGGAGGACAGCTTGATGATTCTTGGTTCTCTCATGAGTAACAGGTAACAGGAATGGGGAGGGATATAAAAACTGGCAAGAAGCCTTGGTTGACTACACAAAGCTGCCTTCCACAAAGAAGAAAAGTAAACATCCAAGTCAAAACTAGCAGCTTGCTTCTCCTTGAGCTGTTCATGGGCTGGTTCTTGTTGCCTCTATCAGTGCTTTAAGCTCTCCTGAAAGGAAGTGGATGCAGTTCTGATTTCCTGGCTAATCACCTTGGTGCTTCCCCTGGCTGCAAGGTAGCCCTGCTGAGGGTGAAGGGACGGTTGCATGGAAATGCTTCGTAATGGAAGGGTCCTACTGGCCTCACGGGCACTGCTACCCCACTGCTGGGTGACCACCTCTCTTGCAGAGCCTGTTGCTGAAGAAAAAAAGGATTGAAGTTAAAAGGAACTTCAGTTTGTCCTTTTTTTTTTTTGTGTGTGTGTGTAAGCCTCCAGAAAGAAATCAAAAACAGAGCACAATCTTCATTTGAACATACTCAAACTCGAGCATTCAATTGAGAACCTGGTCGTTTGGGATCTTGATACTTTCAAGATGTTGTATAGTCCCTTGTGCAGTCCCTTTCTGAAACTGGTTTACCTTAGAGTGAAATTTAAATCTTGCTGCTGTTTAGCTCCTGTTGTATTAGAATTCGGCTAGTCATCCTGAGTTCACGCCGTAAGTTGGGGGTGATTTGATTATGCTGAGTGGATTCTGGTATAGTTTGGTATTCCTCCACTTCAGAAAATTACAAATGGCAAAATTACATTTTTGGCATTTGTTTGAGATTTCGGCTAGTTTTTGAAAAATTGTTTGTTTCTTGCAGTAAAAGAAGTGTCCTTTTGATTTTAGATACAATACACCGTTCAAGACACAGATTCAAAAATGGGTGCACTATCTTTCCAACACAACAGACATCATTGAGAACTGGCTGACTGTGCAGAACTTGTGGATTTACTTAGAAGCTGTTTTTGTTGGTGGTGACATAGCAAAGCAGCTTCCAAAGGTTTTCATACTTACCTTTTTTCTTTTTTTTTCTATATTTAAGCGTAAAACTTAGCTCCATAACATAAGCTTCATTGTTTTAGTACTTAGCAAGACTAAACTTGCTAAGACATTAGGTAAAAGATGCCAACAGAAATATGTTATTAGAAAGAAAATAAAAAATTTTGATTCAGTTGATCTTTTCATGTTGTAATTGTTAAACTATTGACCAATATATGTACAATATTTGTTAGAGCCTAGAAGTACCTAAAATTTTGCTAGGAAGTCATATGTTCAGCTTTCTTATATGACTTTCTGAAGAAAAAGAAATCATCTTTCTGTTTTAGAAAAAAGATATTCATAAATATGGAATATGTAGTTCAAACATAGTGATTGATGGAAGGGAGAGGGAGGAGAAAAACGACTCATTGCCTTTTACAGTGAAGTATAAAACTGTTTGGCGTATTGTTTAGCCTGGAAGATTTGTTTTGTCCAACTTGGAAATTCCTTACTGTTTGGACTGCAGTGATTTCTAGTGGGAAGACTGCTAATTCTGTAAGCCAGTGCCTTTTCCCTCTTCTCTCATTTTTCTTCCATCCCTTCTCCTCTCTATCCATGTTTCCATGTTTCAACAGGAAGCAAAGCGTTTCTCAAACATTGACAAATCTTGGGTGAGGATCATGACCCGAGCTCATGAAATACCTAATGTTGTTCAGTGCTGTGTTGGAGATGAAATCATGGGACAGTTGCTACCACATTTATTAGAGCAACTTGAAATTTGTCAGAAATCACTCACAGGGTAAGTTCAGCCTACGTTCAAACCAGCAGCAGTCTTGTTCTGTCTATCCTATTCCAACCCTTCCCACATCTTTAGGGGACGCTCAGCATGAGGGATCTGAATGGTAAATAATTGACAAAAAATGAAAACACTTGATTTCTGTTCAGTTTCTTTTCCTTTGTGTGCTGATGACATTCCATTGAATAACAATAACTTTCAGTGAAATAGTTTCTGATGCTGGAATAGTAGCTTTAAAGCAGGCACTTAACCTGAAAGTATGATAGATAAGAATTGTTATCATCGTTGATGAAAATTGTATCAATATATTGTGAGAAATCCCATACATAAGATGTAAAGGATGTATAAACAAGCCTAACGCACTTCTCATTTCCTCCCTCCCTCCCTCCCTCCCCATTTCTTTCAAATGCAGGTATCTGGAGAAAAAACGCTTGCTATTTCCACGATTCTTTTTTGTGTCAGATCCTGCCCTCTTAGAAATTCTTGGCCAGGCCTCAGATTCTCACACTATACAGGCCCATTTGCTGAATATCTTTGACAATATTAAAACAGTCAAATTCCATGAGAAGGTATGTGCTTTTCCAACCTCAATATTATTTCAGGTTGTTAAATAATGTGTGATATTGCTAAATAGAAGGTTACCTGAGTACATTTGACTGTTTATAAAGCTCATTGTTTACTTGATGCTCTATACCTTTTCGCCCTGTAAGATGTGGCTTCCTAGCCTCATTTGCTTAGTGGGAGGACTTTATGAAGTATAACCAAGCAAACTGAAAATTTGCACCAGTGCTTGAGGTTTCAGGGAAAAAAAAATGGGGGTAGGAATATAGCTTAGTGTCCTCTTAGATGATCTTCCAATTTTTCTATGAAAATATTTGTTTTTTCAGATTGTCTGTATTTATACTTAGTCATGAATTTTAATTGTAAGAAAAAAAATGGTGTCTAATCTATTATCCATTTCTGAATCACTGTTAGAATTATTTCTTAATCTTTCAAATGAGTTGTTGAAGAACCATTTTCTCATTCACCTTTCAAGAATAGTTTGTAAGAAAGATATTTCCTATATATTATATATGTAATGTTCTTATTAGATGTTCTTTAACTTTTGTTCTTTCCCCTCTTTTTTTAATGTTTTTATTTTTATTCCATAATGCTTGTTAGAACATTAAGCTGCCACTAATGGGGAGACAGTCCTTTATTATTATTGGACAGTGAATACTGCTACAGAAATTGAGATGAAATTTAAGAATTTTTAGTGTTATGTCATTTGTCTACTTGCTCAGCAGATAGTAGAATTTTGGACATCAAGACTAATGATTTGATTGATTTTATGTGTTTCTTATGAGATTAGTATCATTTACTAGTTACATAAACAAATTTAGTGGAATAATGACTGTAAAATCACACAGATGTGTTAGAGAAATGACAATTTATTATCGCAATGCTAAGTCTTTAAATCACAAACTATTTTTTATTTGTTTTGGCTAGGTATATGATCGTATATTGTCAATTAGTTCACGAGAGGGTGAGACTGTGGAGCTGAGTAGACCTGTAATGGCTGAAGGTAATGTGGAAGTTTGGCTCAATTCTCTCTTGAAGGAATCCCAGGCATCACTGCACTATATCATTTGCCAGGCAGCCACCAGCATCCAGGAAACTGGCTTCAAGTTGATTGAATTTCTTTCTACTTTTCCAGCCCAGGTAAAATTATTATATTAACGAAGAATTGCTCACAAATATATAACATTTTGGTGGGTTTTTTTGTTGTTTTTGCAATTAAAATTGCAGCCAGCATGCTAAATGCAATAATGACAATTTTAATTGTCAGTCTTTTAAGTTTGACTTTATGGATCTGAAACCAAAAGATCAGTACTTATCTTGAAGCTCTTGTTCAAAAAAATGCTAAATAAAATCAATTCATGCAACAGATTTAACCCTATTCTTTTGCAAGCTTAATACCTGATTCTTAAAGGAAAAGCAATAAAATTGCATCTGTTTGTTTATGTATTCAAAAAAAGTATATTGCAAAAGGTTTGGAGTGGAAGGAGGAGTACTGAGGGAAAATTGTTTTCTACTTCAAGATTTATTCACTTGTGATCAGGAATGTTGCTGAAGAGGAAATAAAGAGTTTGTGATTTTTTTTTTTTTTTAAAAAGAAGATTCTGAATTGAAGCATTAATATTAGTTCTTAAATCTTTCTTATAATGGAAACTGTATTGAACAATCATCAGCAGTGCCTCAGAGGCAAAGTCTGCAAGACCAAAGTTTGGACTTACCTATGTAGTTTTGCAAGTGATTGGGCCCCTGAATAGGTGCATGGGCTCGATGATCACTATATGGACCAAAAACAAATATTCTGTGCAAATACTGGTAGAACCATTTGTTTAGGTTTTGCATGTCTGTGAATGTACCTCTCAGATGAAAGAGACAATGTTGTTGAAGCATACTATTCCTTGTTTCCTAAGGTTGGCTTGTTGGGAATTCAAATGATTTGGACACGAGACTCAGAAGAAGCTTTGACTAATGCTAGATATGATAAAAAGATTATGCCAAAGACAAACCAGTTTTTCTTGGATCTACTCAACACACTGATAGATATGACAACAAAAGACCTTAATGCGATGGAACGAGTTAAATATGAGACCTTAATCACTATCCACGTGCATCAGAGGGACATCTTTGACAGTCTGGTAAGTGCTGAGTAATTCACAATGAGTGATGAAGTGGTCATTTAAAACAGCAAGAAAAGTCATGAAGAAAATATTGCTGCAGTCTGTGAATTCTAGTCTCTTAAATTAGGCATTCAGTTTCAGGTGTGTAATGATTATGTAACTAGAAATACTATAGAAAAGTTCATTGCAATCAATGTCATAGCTTCTCTTAAGTATTTTAGGGTTTCATTATTTCTTTTTTTCCCCACAGGCACTAGAATATTTGTTAGATACCTCTGTATGATCAGTTAGGGATTGTTTTTTTCTCAAATATTCTGTGTTGCAAGTAATAGTGCTTTCTGTGGACTAAATTGAGTGTCCCAAGGAATAAATCAAATGAATGAGGGGTTACGGTACAGGATAAAGTTGGCTCTCGTTACTTCTAGGAGTTTTGTTCCAGTTTCAATAGCTACTTAAGAAATAGATTATGGACTTTGAATCTTACTGGGTTAAAAGTAGGCACACCTAGCTCTTCATTACCAGACCAGATTTTACTAGTAAAAATCCTCTTTCAGGTAGTCCTACAAGTTCTCATTAGCCTCTCATTTACATACAACTTATGGGAGCTCTTTTTGAGCAGAATTTTTAACAGTCACTTACTCTACTTTGGATTTCTCCTGACGGGGTTGAACTTCTTAGCAGATATGTGTGCACCATGGTGCTTTCTTAAAATACCTTTTCTAATGGTTTGTATGCAGGGTCATACTATTCTCCTGCCTTTTTGCGTTTAAGATAGAAGATTCTTTCTACTCAAATGGAAAAATAGTAGTTAAATGGAAATGCTTGTGTTAATTGGACTTAGAGTTTTCTTTGGAGGTGATAGACTGCTACTTCTTATTATTTTTTCCCTGCCTCTTTTCTTAGTGTTACATGCATATCAAGAGCCCTACAGACTTTGAGTGGCTGAAACAGTGTAGATTCTATTTTAACGACGATGCTGATAAAATGATAATTAGTATCACTGATGTGAATTTCACGTACCAGAATGAATTCTTGGGCTGTACTGACCGACTTGTGATAACACCACTTACGGACAGGTGACAAAGACTGATTTTATTCCTTTATTCTTTGACCCCACATCTGGGCTTTTAGAAGTGCAGTTAAGTCAAGCCTATTGGAAGCAAAATGCGTCTCTGCACAGTTTATCCTCCTTCAGTGTCTTATCAGAGTCAATGATTTTTAAATAAAATTTGTGAATATTTATGTTACTATGCAATAAGATATGGAATAATTTCATTTCTGTCATGTAATTGCATGTTTCTCGTGTATGTGATATAGGTGAACATGATCCTCATTTATAAGATTCTAATATACTTGAGAATGAGGTAAATATGAGAATGAGACAGATATCTGTATGCATGGAGAGGTAAGGAAGAATAGAGAGGAAAAACAATTATATTCAGCTGCAATAGAATTAAGGTCTTTGTTCTAGGATGTAGCATACTGTAAGTAATGTAAGTAGTTGGAATCCTATTTTACCAAATAGGTCTACCTGCCTAAGAGTAGTAATAATATGAAGAATGCTTTATTGGCTATCAGTGACAAAAATAAGGGATTTAAAAAATATGCTCGTTTTCCTTTGCTATTCCATACAGCAAATTCTAGAACTTCTTTTACATCTCTTGATAGCTCTTGCTTTACAGCCTCACACAGAAGTTTCAGTTAGGAATATGGCAGGCACTCTATGAGCAAATTTAAAGGTGGAAAGAAAAAAAGCAGTAACGACTGTTTTTCAGGATTTTACTCCTGAAACTGTTATATAGCTCAGGCCTTCAGCAGGTACAGTGATTTAGGAATCCAACTAACCAAGCTAAGCTAAGCAGAGTTGTATTATTTTGGCTGTTTCCTGACATCCTTAAAGTAGACCCTTCTCATTTCAAACAATTTTCACTAAGAACATCTGGCATATGCAAGAAACTGCTCACTGCAGTCTATTAACTAGTCCTAATAACCTGTTGCTTTTCAGATGTTACATCACTTTGGCTCAAGCTTTAGGCATGAACATGGGTGGAGCACCTACAGGACCTGCAGGAACTGGGAAAACAGAAACCGTCAAAGACATGGGACGGTGCCTTGGAAAATACGTAGTGGTCTTCAACTGTTCAGACCAGATGGATTTTCGAGGGCTTGGTAGGATCTTCAAAGGTAAGATGTAGCCTACGTGAAAGTCATAAAGGTCCTGAGAGCATCTAGTGAACAAGATCAAAAGAGCAGCAGCAGTCTCTGTTTTTTAGCCTTTTAATGAATGCCATTAATTAGTATCTTGTCAATCCCATCACACCACTATCTCCAAGAAAGAAAAAAAATACAAAAAGTATAAGCTAGTTTACAAGTCTGTAGTGATACCCTTAAATTAATCAAGGACTTTCAGTGTGAAATGAAAAGTGGTTGGTGGTTTTTTTTTTTTTGTTTTGTTTTTTTTTTTTTTTTTTTGAGCTGATGGAAAATATTGGATGTGACTTCTGCATTTTAGCTTCTTTCAAAGGTCAGAATTTTTATTGGTTGAAGGAAATGCATGAAAGGCAATATATCTACCTAAAAACAGCAATTGACATGGGGTTTACATGGCATAGTGTTTACATGACACTTCTTTTAAGCACTACAAGTTGATATCAGTTGTTATGATGGCAAATGTGGAATTAGAGGTAAGTAGAAGTCCATTGCTATTTAACTTCTGAGTGCTTATATTGGTAAAAGAAAATCTTAATTGTGATTTTTTGGTTTTTTTTTTGCCTCTGCCCTCTTTCTGTATCCTCCTACCCCCAAAAAAAGATTTGAGGAAGACTGGGCCCCTCACTTCTTTTGAGGTGAAACCTGTGTTACTGTTCATGTTAATCTGGCAAATAAACTGTTGACACCTAATTTCATAGACTTAAGTTCTTTCTGGATTGCCTTATGGAACTGAATAAGCAATGTGACAGGTTTTGCTTGAATTCATTTTTGAAGATTTGTAGTGGGGGTTTTTGGAATAGGGAAGGAACAGGATAAACATCCAAGATACTGAATGAAAGAGGAGAGATCTAGAAATATAGTGAGCTATGCATAAATCTGAGAACTTTTGGGACTTTGTACAGTCTTGATGAAAAAAGAATTATCTCCTCTCCTTGTCCCTTTCCCAATTTGCCAAGGTAACATTTTTTTCCCCCTTTGAGGGATAGGGTTGTATGTGATTTTGGGGCTGATAAGTTGCACCAAAAAAAGGACTAATAACAATAAGCTGCATCATTGCTTTTCTCTTTAAAGGCCTTGCTCAGTCTGGCTCCTGGGGTTGCTTTGATGAGTTCAATCGTATTGATTTACCAGTTCTATCAGTGGCAGCCCAGCAAATTGCAATTGTGTTGACATGTAAGAAGGAACATAAAAAAAGCTTTCTTTTTACTGATGGAGATAATGTGGAAATGAACCCTGAATTTGGCATCTTTCTTACTATGGTAAGTGCTCAACAAGTATCTGATATGCTAGCAATGACTGTATGATAATCATTTCTAACCATTTCTGTGTATAAAGCAAACACTGGCATTTTGAGAAACGAACTTGATTACAAAGACAGTTTACAGGGTCTTGCTTTACTGTCTGCAGTTAATAAATAACCCAGTTTGCTGCAAGAGCTATCCCCATGAAGACAAACTGTTATCTCAATGTCAGATTCTGTTTTTGCACTAGAATATTTATTCTACTTCCAAAACATGTTTCTTATTACAAATACAGAAAAATGAGCATATTTAAGTAGAACTAACCAGTAGAAGTAGTGTTTTGTCAAGACAAATGAAATCCAGATTTGGACTATTGATGTGTAACATTTTTCATACCGCTTGGAAGTAAAATTGCTAAAATACTTCAGAAGTCATTGAAGAAATGTGATGGTAAATATGCCCAGCAGTTCAATTTTGTCTGTGATTTAAAGTAAAAGCTCCTTTTAATTGAACAAGATTATATGTGGGGAATTGCTCTAAACATGCAGTCCTTTCCAAGCTCATTCTTTTCTCCAGAATCCAGGATATGCTGGACGGCAAGAGCTTCCTGAAAACTTGAAGATCAACTTCCGTTCAGTGGCCATGATGGTTCCTGATCGTCAAATAATAATTCGTGTCAAATTGGCTAGTTGTGGTTTCATTGCCAATGTGGTTTTGGCAAGAAAATTCTTCACACTCTACAAGCTGTGCGAAGAGCAGCTCTCAAAACAGGTGATTATTTTCATGTAGGGGATGGGTACGTTAGAGAATGGCCATGTATGACAATGCAAATTATTAGTATCTGTTTGGAGAAAATGGGCAAGTTCGTGTTTATCAACTAAGCTAAGCGACACTTGCAATTTAGCAGTACAGCTGCTTATTATTATTAAATTATATCTGTAGTGAGTGGTGATGACTAATACAAATAAAGGGCCTATCTATCTGTTTTTTCCTATAGAGTGAGTTGAGAGGCATTCGATTTGTACAGCCTTATGCTTGTTAAAGTGTTTCTCAAATAAAGTAAGTTTCCAAGGTGCCCAGTGAATTCAAAATAACTCATTTCTTAATAGTCCTTGGAAACCTTGTTTTACTTCAGAGACTTGAATCAAAACTTACTTTGTTTCTGTCACACCATGAAATTTAATAAATGACATCAGAAGTGGGGAATTAAGT
The DNA here is from genome assembly GCF_003342845.1 of Nothoprocta perdicaria. Lineage (NCBI taxonomy): Eukaryota > Metazoa > Chordata > Aves > Tinamiformes > Tinamidae > Nothoprocta > Nothoprocta perdicaria. Next base: position 1,322,486 of record NW_020455810.1, read on the forward strand.
TCCTCCTGGTTATATAGCCAAAGGCTCATTATTGGAGACATTTGTGCCACATGTACCAGTACTGATACATATCCATACATTGGATGATAAGTATCCATATCATGAATGATAAATATGAATAATTTGATCCCTGTTAACTAGGGATATTTTATTTTATTTTATTTTATTTTATTTTATTTTATTTTATTTTATTTTATTTTATTTTATTTTATTTTATTTTATTTTATTTTATTATTTTATTTTTCATGTTGCCTAGGTGCATTATGATTTTGGTTTGCGGAATATATTGTCAGTGTTGCGCACATTAGGAGCAGCAAAAAGAGCAAATCCTACAGATACTGAATCTACCATCGTCATGCGTGTGCTAAGAGATATGAACCTGTCTAAACTGGTAAGTTCCAAGGGCCCAATAAATTAATTTATCTGTACTTTGGGCAGCATGTTTTATGGAAACAAAATTTAAATCTATTGAGAAGATCTGCAGGCGACTACATGCGTCTGTTACATAAAAATTTGTCTGAAAGTGCACTGTTCTGTTTAGATTTTTTTTACATGTATCTCCTGCTGCCTGTAGGAGTGAGTAGAAGTCTGTGTAATAATGTCTTGCCTTAAGAAGTTTCAACTTAAAGTTTAATTCTTGATGCATTTACACATTCTTTTAAAATAACTTATTATTTTTAATAACTAGTATAATATCATATGTGTTCAATAGCTAACAAAACCTCTTCTGTTGCTATGATACCTCATCTTCTTTAGTCTATTTTATGTATATTAAAGTAAATGACTATTTGTATCAAATTAGTTGCTAAAATCTACTTTAGTAAATTCAGTCTGCATGTTGGTGGTTTGTTTTCAAGAAATTTGATTATTGGAAGCATTACGTGATCTCCTGCTGAGTTCTGCTAGTCTTTAGTACCTAGAAAGTTGGCATCGATTGCTCTCAATATTTTTGGAGTTTTTTTTATGCTTATAAGAGTTAAATATTTTCTTCTAAGGTGCTAGGAAAAATAAAATAAATTTTAATCTCTCTTTTTTTTCCCCTCCTACTTAGATTGATGAAGATGAACCCTTATTTCTGAGTCTAATTGAAGATCTGTTTCCAGGTATCCAGCTTGATAAAGTAGGCTATCCTGAACTGGAAGCTGCCATTGACAAACAGGTACTGCCTCTCTTGATCTGTACTGTTGTGCTGTAACTAGCACAATGAGACAGCTAAGAAAATTGTTTATGGCAAATCTATCCAGTTGATATTTTGATGTTGAGAGGAAAAATCTAGTTTACCATAAGTTGCTACCATTGGCAGGCTTTTGTAGACTTATTCTCAAGGATATCTCTGAATTGCCAATGTGAGGACTTCTGGCTTCCTAGTGAGTCACCTATGATTAATTTCAAGAATGCATCTACATATATAGGTATATACATCGTCAAGTTTCCTAATCAATGCTTTCAGAGCTATAAAACAACAACAAAAAAAAAACCAAGAGTTTGAAAAAGGTTTTCCTACAATGTAATTTTCTCTATTTCACTTCCCACTACATCTGCTGGACCATTTCAATAGGACTGACAATAACATAAGTGAAATATAGCGGCTATATATATATAGTTATCTAATAGTTAAGCAGAGAAATAAAAAGTTGAGAAATATCAGTATGAATAAAGCAAAAATACTGGAGGGATTTTGTGTATGTGGCTTTTCCATTTATTTTATGGCTTCCCTAGCAAGGAAGAGTTGAATCATCAGCTATGGGTATAAATGTGTTTTGCTTTCTATAATTTATGTAGTTGAAGTTGAAAGAAGTACTTGTGTAAATTAAGTTTCCATTAGGAGAAACTATAAGCAACACAAATCTCAGACTTCGGAGTGTTATTTCCTAGTAAAGTGAAAGATATCCTTGTTTCATAACAGAGCTCCACTGTTGGTTAGCTGTGAAGCCAGACATGGAAAGTCTTTTAACCCTTTTAGCAATAACCCATTAAGCCTCCTATCACTTGTCTTTAGGTATGGTGTAATGTCAGCCCATGCTGCAGCGGTGTTGAAGACTTAATACTTATGGCTTTATGTAATGGAGAGTGATGAAACTTCAGATCTCACTCTGCTGTTTTTATGATGGACTGTTTGGAAATTTTGACAACTTAATGACTACTGTCTTTATCTCTATATAAATCTAGAGAAACCAGAAGTGATTGGCCAGATTCTGTTTGCCCCTAGAGTGTGAACCAAGAATTTGTTGGATAGAATTCTACTCTGTTTCCAGAGTTATAATGATTCATCTTTAGTATGCAGTCATATTCAAGAGGACTATTTTTATTAAGGAAGGGATGCAGGAAATGCTGGAATAAGGTATTAAAGAAGCAATCCTTAATTCAACTGCTTTTCTATGTTTATATGTAGAACTATTACCAGCAGCTAGACGTGTCTATGCTGCTTCTTTTGGATGTGAGAAATATGTAGTCTACAAAAGATCAGAAAACCAATGTGTTTTTTAGAAAATATTAAGAAAAGATAGATCCACACATCCACACTGATGGTACTGGTTTAGGGTGAGGAATGGTATCTCACATGTGACTGTCTTGTCTTATGTTTAAAAAAAAAAAAAAAAAAAGGAGAGAGAGAAAAGGAGGAGGAACGAATGTGAGTCTCATGAAAATATTGCATCTGATATTTTCAGTGCACTCGGCAGTCCTTTTCAAAATCAGATCATTTTGGGAGTCTCAGTTTCATAACATCTGGAGTATTTGATCTGGAGATCAAATACCTCTTGACCACTTGAGAAATAGTTCTAGCATTTCTCTGCTCTCTAAAGGCTTACTCACTTCCAGCTGAGGTACTTTCACCAGCAAGAGCAATATAATTATAGTGAGATAGCTTCTTTCAGCTAGTACGTGGTGAAAAGTAGGAAACGATTTTGTAATACCTAATTTTAAAATACTCTGTCTTTTCTCAGAAGGTATTACTCAAAGGTCTGTTTGTATAGTGAGAAATACTTATGAAAATGTTTTACAGAAGAGCTGTTGTATTTAAGGAGCTTTATCATTAGAAGTGTATGTTATAATAATAATAAAAAATAATTGTTCTCAGAGGTAATAATCAATTCTGACCATGAAAGAAATTGCTAGCAAGAGCATTTCTAAAAATTCTTAGCTAAAGAAGAGGTTTAAACACTTAAAGAACAATAGACAAAAAATGATGGATTATTTTAGTTTATTAACCTGAATAGAAATAACTTCTGCTTTTTCAAAGAGTTTTATTATATTCACTAAACCTTTACAGAGGGTGTACTCTTTTGCTAAAGAGAGGTTTTGTCTAAAATATCAAAATACCTCATGCACAAGAATGGTGCTGATCTGGACTTCTGTCATGCTCGGTAGGTGGAGGAAGCTGGTCTTGTTTGTCATCCTCCTTGGAAACTTAAAGTTATCCAGCTGTTTGAAACCCAGAAAGTAAGGCATGGACTGATGACTCTAGGGCCTAGTGGTGCAGGAAAAACAGCTTGCATCCATACTTTGATGAAATCCCTGACAGGTATGTGAGCATTTATTTCTAAAGCATTGTAGACTTCTGCTTGGTGTCTTCATAGAAAGCAGTAATTACTTCACTGTAAAGACAAATTACTGAAAGAATGAGTTTTCAGGGTACTGTGACACTAGGTATGGCTATGATGGTATCTTTTAGAAGCTTTTCTGTGACAAAAATATAAGCCACAAAAATGTCTGACATTTCGAACCTCAGAGAGAGCTACTGTATAAAAAATATACTATTTTCCATGCTCTTGTACTTGCATCAGAAATTTTTATTCTAGAAATACTGAGAAAGAAGAGTTCAGTCTGGGAAGGCAGCAGAACAAATGACTAAAGCATTAGTAGGTTCAGCTGAGGCAATGCTGAAAGCATCCGTCATCAAAAGTACTTAGGCCTTTTTGAACATAATTCACAAGACAAGGTCTTTATCTGCAGTATGAAATAACTGTTTCTGCTATCATTGTTGTTATGAAATTGTTCCTGGTTTAGACAGCGGTAGAATTTTCTAATATATTTTGTATCTTGGCTGAGCACTGTAAGAATGTGAGTTTTTGTCATGTGTACTTCTAAACAAAAGCATTAGTGGAAGAACTTCTGTTTGATCATATCAAACTAAGAGCTTGTATTTGTGGGAGAAAAGCACTTTTTTTTCCTGAAAGGATCTTGTTCATTCCTTTTTGCAAGCTGAGGTAGGCAGCTTATGCAATTTTCCAGGAATTGATAGCTGAAAAAAAATGTTCAATCTGTCTTACCTGTTTCATGCAATGCCTTAGCACATTTAATACTGTAAGCTCTAATTTCTAGTATAAATGACTGTTTCCTTAAAAAAGAAAACCAGAAAAAGGAGATAATTTATTTAGACTGTTTTCCCTTACTTCCATGGTATTAAGATATGAGCAACTACTAAGACAAGGAAATTTCAGTATCTTTGTCAAGCTGAGCTTCTAGTATAAGCTCAAGAAATGTAAAATTTCACCATTGGCTATTATTCTATCTTGCTTAAGACTTTAAAATAAGCCGACTTTTTAGCCCTGATGTTTTCTTCAGCATATTATTAACTCCTAATTAAATATTAGTCTTGTCTTTGGTAAAGATGTTCATCATGGGAACTTTCAAGCTTTTTTTTAGTGAAAAAATTATAAGGGTTAAATGATGAAGTTCTGGCTAGAATTTAGCTGCCCAGAAGGATATTTCACAAGTCGTGCCAATATTATTTATTTTGCCTATTCTAAGGTATGTGCCAGTGATGAGGGAAAAAACGTCAGTCAATCATGTGGAACATCTATCTGGTATTCTGTTATTGAAAGATGTTGACTTTTTAAAAAAGTGCATCTAGACCAAAACTTTTAAGACTTAGTTATTCAATAACCCTTCATATTATTAAACCTTTAATAAACTTTGAGTAAATTTCATCTTGCTACTGTTGTATTCTTGATGAATCCATGAAATACAAACAGTCCTTTCACAACTTTCAGAACTTTGTTCTGCTTTAAGTATCGATGGCTCAATTAACAAATGTTGGTATATAGAAAGAGATGAATTTTCCAATTAAACACGTAGTTTCCTGTAAAAGTCGATGGACATTAAACTATGCATTTGGGTGTAATATTTTTGAATTTGTTCAAGTACTCTGACTATCAAGCAGAAGTACTGAACCTGACTGCTGATCTACCTTCATAGACTGTGGACAGCCACATCGTGAAATGAGAATGAATCCTAAAGCTATAACTGCATCACAGATGTTTGGTCGTCTTGATGTGGCTACAAATGATTGGACGGATGGCATATTTTCAACACTCTGGAGAAAAACTTTAAGAGCCAAGAAAGGTATAACAAAAAATCACTCCCTTGAAACCGAAACTTTCTATAGGTCATCTTTCAACTGCAATTTGTGTGTGTGTGTGTGTGTGTGTGTGTGTGTGTGTGTATATATAAAACATGGAAATATTGGAACATGGTTGTAAGGACTTTTGTCCATTGTATTTAGTAAGACTGTTCTAAATGGTTTGTGTTCAAATTGAATTGTAGCACATATTGTTTTATTAAGTTTGGTGGTTCTTCTTTTTGAAATTACATGGAAGACAAGCAAAGGATCAGAATCACTGATCACTGATCATCACCCCAGGGCTGGTATATAATACAACTTTTGGTCAGGTTTGGGTTTCCACCTGGTCTCCAGTTGCTCTTCCAGAAGGGACTTGCTGCCCAGAGTAGGGAAAATTGCAAAAGGTAGTTCACAGGTGAGAGCAGGACCATCTTGGATTGAAGGTATAGCAAAGCTGTGACAAACCAGGTCATTCAACTAGGTAAATTGAAAGCTCTTCCCTCCTAGGACATCAAAGAACGCATTAGGATGCATATCCAATAATAAATAGAAAAATCTGGATAGATTTCAAAGAAAGATGGATCACATTTATAAACAGAAGAATAAACAACAAGAATCTGTTCCTAATGCACCTCTTTTATTTATGAAGGAGAATACTATTTGAAAGAGTGGTTTTCAAGTGCTCCTTTCATTTTATCTTAGCATATTGGCTCAAATGCTTTGGGAACAGATGACTGATCATCCTAAATGGACCAATCTTTCCTATCTCTTTAATATTGCTTTATATAAGACAAAAAAACCTAATTTATTGAGTTGAAATCTGAATACATAAAACTACTTCAAACTGTTATAGACTGATGACTTATGCTGATGACACTTTACATACTGAGTAATGGATAATTATTGTGATAAGGTGACAAAATGAAGTACGTAATTGAAATTGAGTGATGGAAATGGTAATTGTATTAAAGATTCTAGCTGTGAGAGAATTAGTTCAAAATATAGTTGAAGAGAGAAGAAACTTGTCATTTTAAAGAAATTAAAGCTTTTTTTTTTTTAATTTTATTTTGATTTTAGGGGACCATATCTGGATAGTTCTTGATGGCCCTGTTGATGCTATTTGGATTGAGAACCTTAATTCTGTCCTTGATGATAACAGAACTCTAACACTAGCAAATGGAGATCGTATACCTATGGCCCCAAATTGTAAAATAGTCTTTGAACCTCATAATATTGATAATGCTTCTCCAGCAACAGTTTCAAGGAATGGGATGGTATTCATGAGTTCATCAGTTCTTACCTGGAGCCCTATTCTTGAGGTACAATAGCTAAGTGATCATTTTACTTATGTATTATAAAGTTATTTTTATCATTTGTCTTCAGCTCTTTACTGCCTTAGGATCTATTTTTTGTGACTGTTGCTATGAAGTAGATTTTAGAGAGTATCAACTTGGAACTGAGTATTTAACATACCAACAATTCAGGTGGTTTTGCACCAGAGTGAATAATGCATTCATGTAGGAGAATGATCAACTTGGATATTTCACTTGCGGGCATGGTTGTAATTCAAGGTGTTTCTGACAGTTGAGGAATGACTCAGTTGTCAATACACTAGCTATGTGAAGCTGTTAATGCATCTTCAGATGAAGGGAGAAGGAGTAAGCAGGCTAATTCAGAAATCTAGCAAACCTCAAGAAAATATAGGAGCTCTTGATGTTTCATAAACCTTACCGTAGTTGGGATTTAGAAGCAGAAACAAAGTCAATGCAGCATTAAAGAGTAATTTTAAAATTAATGTTCTTATCTAGTTCATTCTCTGGCAGGCTATGAACGGAGAGACAGAGTAATCGGTGTTTGCTTCCAGGAAGCACTGGTTACTGTCTCTCTGTTCATAGGTTGCTGGGGAATGAATCTGTAAGAAATTATGTATCTACTTTCTCCCCTAGTTCTGATTTTATGTGCATAATAGGTGTGCTTATTGGTAATTCAGTAAAGCCTGTACCAACCTTATTTGTAATTTGAAACTGCACAAATTAATAATATAGCAAGATATCTCATTTACAATTCAATTGCCTACTGAAATTCTTCCCAAAGCACACACACACAAAAATCTCTGATTCTTTTTTTTTCTTTTTTTCCTTTTCCATCCATAGTAGTTCACTTGAACCATCTGATTTTTCCTAATCATTAAAAATTAATGCTTAATTCTCTCTTTTCATCTGAGTGCCCTTAGCATTCTGATTCTAATGCTTTGAGATGCTTATATTTCTATTTGTAACTGGAGGCAAACAATAAAAAGAATAGAAGGGGCATTCTTTTGCACGGACAGCAAAACTTAGGAAGTAGATGCAATGCAGTTCTTGTATATTTCTGCAGACATTTCGCTTCTCAAATCTTTTGTGGTTCAAAAATCCATTTCATTTGCTTTATTCCACTTGAAGGTGAGGACAACAGGATTTTCTTTTTCTTGCTCTACATACGCTTTAAAATTTCCCAGTATTACCTCAGTTTCTTGATTTCCTCACTAAGCTACATCTCTGTCAAAAATACCCTGGGAGAGAGAAAAATATTCTCCCATTGCTCTGAGTGCTGTTATATTTCAGAGCTACTCCATAATTTTGAAAACGGGTCATTAGAGGGAAGAGTTGTTGTGTAGGGTCTGTATAAGTAGTATTTGGTAGCCACATTCATGTTGCTTCAAAGCCACCAGAAAGACCAAAGGGGAGACTTTTATGAAGGTGATGGTATTTTTGGATGCAAGTGTTACAGTTTAGATGCTAAGACATGAAAATTTTCATTTCTTTATGAAGATAACAATATAGCTGTTATTAGAAAGCCATACTTCCTGTTGCATTCTGCCTATACTTTCTGTAATGATCAATCCTGTTATCTTCTGTTCTTGACGCCTTTTCTTTTCCAGTATCTTTGAGCGATCAAAAGCATTAGCACTAGTTCTTTAAAAGACTTTTAACTGAAGTGCTTATTTTTTCAGAATTCTTCTTTGAACCAAGCTGCAGTTGGCTAGTTTGCTTCATCTTTCACTATCTCTATCCATGACCTCTCTAGTCACATAGTTTATGTGCCCTTTTATTTTCTTAAATGTGGCCGCTTAGCATCTCATTCACAGCAGGACAAATTCTACAACATGTCTGATTCCTTACTTAAGCCTTCTAAGGACATACCTGAGCAAGTTCCTTGCAAATGAATTCTCAGTATGTACTGGATGTCTAGAAGGAATTTATTGTATGTTGGTCTTTTGCATGGAGGAGTGGGCTTAACTCCTCCATGTTGTGGTGGTAGAGCTTTGTTGTCTGTCTTTCTGTCTGTCTGTCTCTCTGTCTGTTTGTCTTTCTTGTCAATCTGCATGTTTTAAGAAGATAGCTGAGGGGAAATATTAGTCACTATCATGATAGGACAGCTTATTTATATTTTTCCTGAGCTCTTGTAATCTTTGGTGAGAGTTCTGTTTCAGAAGCCAGTGCAGCAGTCACATACTGAAATTGCTTTCAAAAAACACTGCAGTGCTTGATAAAAGGAGCAATATGCATAGAATGGTATCTGTCAGGATAATTTTTTTACTGATACTCCTCAGCCAAAGAAGTAGATCAAAAAACTATTTTTATGTCATAGTCCAACCATTCAGCAATTAGGTCCACAGATTAGGGGTGGAGCTGCTGGAGAGCAGTCCCGCAGAGAGGGACCTGGGTGTCATGGTGGACGACAAGTTGACCATGAGGCAGCAGTGTGCCCTGGTGGCCAAGAAGGCCAACGGGATCCTGGGGTGCATTAAGAARAGCGTCTCCAGCAGGTCGAGGGAAGTGATCATCCCCCTCTACTCAGCCCTGGTGAGGCCACATCTGGAGTACTGTGTCCAGTTCTGGGCTCCCCAGTACAAGAGTGATGTGGAGCTGCTGGAGAGAGTCCAACGCAGGGCTACGAGGATGATCAGGGGCCTGGAACATCTACCCTATGAACAAAGGCTGAGAGAGCTGGGTCTGTTCAGCCTGGAGAAGAGGAGGCTGAGGGGGGACCTGATCAGCGTGTATAAATACCTCAAGGGAGGCAGTGAGGAGGAGGGGGTCGGCCTCTTTTCAGTGGTGGACAGTGATAGGAGTGGAGGAAATGGCTTCAAACTGAAGCATCGGAAGTTCCACAGGAACTTAAGGAAGCATTTCTTCACTGTGAGGGTGACAAAGCACTGGAACAGGCTGCCCAGAGAGGTTGTGGAGTCTCCTTCTTTGGAGATCTTTAAAACCTGCTTGGATGCAGCCCTGTGCCACGTGTTCTAGGTGACCCTGCGTGAGCAGGGGGGTTGGACTCGATGACCTCTGAGGTCCCTTCCAACCTCAGGCATTCTATGATTCTATGATTCTACAGGTCTGCGGGTCTGATGAGATCTGATTCATCAGCCTAGTGCAGATGTCATTTGATGGAATATTCTATAGTCAAGTGATAGAGCCTGCAGTTTCTAGTTAGTGCAATTGTGGATTAATTCCTGAGGCAATATTTCCATATTATTTTTCACTGTTTAAATAGGAACAATTTTCTTATAATAATGTGCTTTTTTTTTCCTAGAAATATTAATGTTTCTGTGGAATATGTCCTTTTACTTATGAAAACAATAATTTTCTGATATTTATATTCCTGCTTTGCTAAAGTATCACCAAATTTCTTTAGTATTGCCTGAAGCTTTTCCCTTTTATCATGAAACTAGATAATATGTAACTGGCTATTTAATGACTGCTACTTAGCAATTATCAAGCAATGATAAAGCAAACCAGTGTTCAACATCTATGATATTCTTTCTTTACAAAGTTGATATAAATTTTTAAACAGCTATAATAATTAAGTATAATATTTTAAACAATATTTTTGAGCTGCTGAAAACTTTGAGGACTTTCATTCTTCAGTATTTGTGCCCAGCCTTCCATAGGCGTTATCTATATTCAGGTAATGAGTTTGACCTTCTTGAACCCCTAGAAAAGAAATCAATTATCTATGCTTGCCAAGACACTGGAATTAACAGCTTAATTTATTGAGTCTTGCATTGGTAATTAAATTTATTTTCTCGCCGTGCTGTGTATGACAGGGGTTTCTGAAGAAGCGTTCTGTCCAAGAAGCAGAAATTCTGCACCAGTTGTACACGTCGTCGTTCCCAGACTTGTATCGCTTCAGCATTCAGTCTTTGCAGTATAAGACTGAGATGCTGGAAGCCTTTGTGATCATGCAGAGCATTAATATGCTCCAAGGTCTTATCCCACCTAAGGTAAAGTAGTACTTTTTAATTTTTTTTTTAATTTAATGTAATTAAGCTAACTTTAAGTTACGAAGATATATAGAGTAGATTTTTATTTTCTTCAAATATGAAGACTCCAGTTAGTGGAAAATACTTTCCTTCAGACAATAATTATAGGATATGGCCTATTTCACATTTTGGTTTGTTGATAAGAACTGGCACATAGCATGATTCCAACAGCAGTTTTCCTTCTTTTCGTTATATTGTTATGAAGTTATGGATGTAGTATAAACTGATGGGATTTAAACTGATTAAATGCTGTTATGGACGATTAACAGTGTTATTTTCAAGGTAACTTTTGTGATATGCTTGATATTGATACAATGTATTCTTTAGATGTGTGTCGAAAAGCATTGCTATTCTTCATTACTTACCAGATCACAATCAAATATATGCAAAAGATTTAATGTCACCATTGTTTCTTATGTACTGTTTTATATAGATAATGAAGTAGGTGCTGTGTTGATTTATTATGCCAAGTAGTAGTTTCCTCCTGCACTGGTACTTTCGCCTTCACTTTCTGCCTGCTCGACTATAATGGTTACTACTGACATCAAATTGAACAGAGATTAAACAAACAGGAGTTCCCTTCACCTCCCAAACAAATAAATAGCACATCTCAGTAAGAAATATCATCTCAGTACTCGTCTTCTAAGCTGTGCTTTGTTCTCAGTTCCGCTGGAGTTCATCATTGCCAATTTTTGGAGCTTAGATTTCTGGCCTATTTTGTTTCTTTCCATGGGAAAATGTTGCCTAGGCTTGGCTTAGGCAATATCCACTGAAAGCAAGTCAATAGGTGTCCATTTTATTTGTTCAGTGTAGGACAAGAGTATAAGACCTGTCTCCAGCCAAGACTTCAGTAAACCAGTAAATTTAAACTAAAAACTTCTTACCCTGTAAGTAGTGATTGTCAAATAGATTTTTTTTTTTCCTCTCTAATGTCAGGCTATTGAAAGTAAAAACTTAATTTAATTCTTCAGGAGCAAGGCGGGGAGCTGACTCCAAATTGCTTGGAAAGGCTGTACATCTTTTCGCTTATGTGGAGCATAGGAGCTCTGCTAGAACCGGAAGATAGATGCAAGATGGAGCACTGGCTTAGAAACCATGCGACAAGGAAGCTTGATCTTCCCTCTATTCCAAAAGGCAGTGAAGACACCATGTTTGATTATTATGTGGCATCTGATGGTTAGTAACCCAGCTGGGGACTGTGGGGTAAAACTCAGGCTTATTTTAAAAATGTGTCTCAAAAAAAAAAAAAAAAAAATCCATTAGCCTGTTGCTGTTGATTTTGGATAAAGCTTTTCTCTGTTTCCTCTGAAAAATAACGCAGATAAATGGCTACAGAAAGCTACATGGACTTTGTGTCAATGAATTGTCAAATGAGTGAAAACAGACAAACTGGAAAAATCTCACTGTTCTTGTTCTGCTTTTGGGAAACACCTGGGAGAGTGGCCCATATTACTTCTCTCAGGGATATGAGGAGTCAGCCTCTTAGATGATCTTGGTCTGTATGGACTGGAATCTCTATGGACGGGACAGAGATTCTGACAGTTAAGTCAGCTTGATAGAGAATAAGATACGTGAAGATGCCTAGTATTTAGAAAACGTTCTTTTCTTATTAGGCAAATGGATGCACTGGAAAACACGTGTTGAAGAGTATGTGTATCCTAGTAGCAGCACTCCAGAGTATGGCTCCATTCTAGTGCCAAATGTTGACAACGTGAGAACAGATTTCCTTATTGAAACCATTGCAAAACAGGGCAAGGTACTTTTTCTATATTTCACGTAATAATTTCAGAATATTTCAGAATATTTCAGAATATTTAAGGTTGGAAGGGACCTCTACAGATCATCTAGTCCAACCTTCCTGCTCAAGCAGGCACACCTAGAGCATGTGGCACAGGGTGGCATCCAGGCGGGTTTTGAAGACCTCCAGAGCAGGAGACTCCACAACCTCCCTGGGCAGCCTGTTCCACTGCTCTGTTACCCTAACAGTAAAGAAGTTGCTCCTCACCTGGAGACGGAACTTCTTATGCTTCAGTTTGTGGCCATTACCCCTCGTCCTATCGCTGGCCACCAGTGAAAACAGCCTGTCCCCTTCCTCCCTGCATTCTCCCTTCCTGAACTTATACATATTAATCATATCCCCTCTGAGCCGTCTCTTCTCCAGAGAAAACAGGCCCAGCTCACTCAGCCTCTCTTCATACGAGAGATGTTCCATTCCCTTAATCATCCTGGTTGCCCTTCTCTGGACCCTCTCCAGAAGCTCCACGTCCTTCCTATACTGGGGTGCCCAGAACTGAACACAGTACTCCAGGTGTGGCCTCACCAGAGCTGAGTAGAGGGGCAGAATCCCCTCCCTTGACCTGCTGGCAACGCTCCTCCTGATGCAGGCCAGGATGCCATTGGCCTTCTTGGCCACGAGGGCACACTGCTGACTCATGGTTAACTTGGTGTCAACCAGGACTCCCAGGTCCCTCTCCGTGGAGGTGCTTTCCAGCAGGTCAAGCCCTAATCTGTACTGATGCCTGGGGTTATTCCTCCCCAGGTGCAGGACCCTGCACTTGTCCTTATTGAACCTCATGAGGTTCCTCTCTGCCCAACTCTCCAGCCTGTCCAGGTCCCTCTGGATGGCAGCACAGCCCTCCGGAGTGTCGGCCACTCCACCCAGCTTGGTGTCATCTGCAAACTTGCTCAGGGTGCATTCTGTGCCCTCGTCCAGGTCATTGATAAACAAGTTGAACAGCACTGGGCCCAGTACTGACCCCTGGGGGACACCACTGGCCACAGGCCTCCAACTGGACTCAGCCCCATTTATGACCACCCTCTGAGCTCTGCCATCCAGCCAGCCCTCGATCCACCGCACCGTGCACTCGTCTAGCTCACTCTCCCGGAGCTTCCGTATGAGGATGTTATGGGAGACAGTGTCAAAAGCCTTGCTGAAGTCAAGGTAGACAACATCCACGGCTCTCCCCTCATCCAGCCAGCCTGTCACCCCATCATAGAAGGCTATGAGGTTCGTCAGACATGACTTCCCCTTGGTGAATCCATGCTGACTGCTCCTCAGCAGCTTCTTCTCCGCCATATGCCCGGAGATTCTCTCTAGGATGAACCGCTCCATCACCTTTCCAGGGACAGAGGTGAGGCTGACCGGCCTGTAATTGCCCGGCTCCTCCCTCTTGCCCTTTTTGAAGACTGGAGTGACGTTGGCTTTCTTCCAGTCCTCGGGCACCTCCCCTGCTCTCCAGGACCTCTCAAGGATGATGGAGAGAGGCTGAGCAATAACCTCGGCCAGTTCCCTCAGCACTCTTGGGTGCATCCCATCTGGGCCCATAGATTTTTGAGTGTCCAATTTGCCTAAGTGATCCCTAACCCAATCCTTCTCAACCCGTGGAAGGTCTTCTTCTAGCCCATTTACATCTCTTCCCTTTGTGCCCTGCAGTTCATGGGGGGTCGTCTTAGCAGTAAAGACAGAGGCAAAGAAGGCATTTAGTAACTCTGCCTTCTCGGTATCCTCCGTCACCAAGGCCCCTTCCCCATTCAGCTGTGCACTAACATTTTCCCTCGTCTTCCTCTTCCTATTGACATACTTATAGAAACCCTTCCTGTTGTCTCTGACTTGCCTCGCCAACTCTAATTACGCTAACTAAATACGCTAACTGAATGCATGATACAATTAGAAGTAAAATATGACATCATTAGAAAGAAAAAAAACTCATTTTTGTGCTGTAAAAATACAAATGGTCACTTCATTGACAGCACTCATGTAAATATGCTTTTTTTGTAAATCTCAAATATTCCTTGTTTTCAACTTTTTGTGCACTTTCCCACCTCTTGAGAGTGGAAAGTTCATTTTATATAACTTGTTTAGGTCCATGGATTTGGTGAGGTTTTGCCTATATACATGTCTCTCATGTCATCTTGTTTTGATGTTGTCTCTGTCTAGGCAGTCCTACTAATTGGTGAGCAAGGAACTGCAAAAACTGTTATCATCAAAGGCTTTATGTCAAAGTACAACCCTGAAAGCCACATGACGAAGAGTTTGAATTTTTCATCTGCAACTACCCCATTAATTTTCCAGGTACAGCAATTATTCAGTTTCTAATATGGCATGACTGGATTCAGAAATTAATGGATGTACTAAGAATCTGCCAGAAGTGTGCTACTGAAAGTGGTTTACTTAATTGAAAAGCACTGAATCTAATGGACTAAGTGTCTTAACATATGGTTTATAAGATTTATATAAACCGCATCTACTTTGGTGATTCTTTGGTATTTATTGAGCTATTTTGAGACTATTACCCATGCGTATTATTGGCTTTATCACACTTAATGTTTTTATGTCACTCTCAGGCAGTTCTCGCTACCTGTGTAGAGCTGTCAATGTCAAATTTCACTAAAACCCATGTGTGAACTAAGTGCTAACCACAACAGTCTGCTGTAAAATGTGTGCTGTCTGCAATGTAAAATTAATTAAATTACACATTAAAAAGTAACACATGCACCTACTTTAAATAGAAGCATGAATATTTAAATTTGGAACTGTACTACCTATCCAAATTTCTAATGAGCTATTTTTAATTACTCAAGGTTCTTTAAAAATTCTGATGTTATGTATGGGAGGTATTTTTAATGTTGTTATATATATTAAAAAAAAAGGTAGTGTCAGTCTGTCTCCTCACTCTCTTCTCCCTTTTTTTCCCCTAGTCCCATTCTCCCTCTCCTTTTCTCCCTTCTTCCCCTAGATTCCTCTACCTCTGTCCTTCCTCTAAAAGATGAGTACTTCTGTCTTCAGCTCCCATGTGTTTGCAATAGTAATTGCAATTATGTGGACTTTATAGGGAATTAGCAGAATATAAATGTATATGCAGATGGTAAATATACTTTAAATTTCTCGGTAATATTGCAGAAAGTGAAAAGCTGTCTCATGGTTCACTCTAACTTCTGTCCATTATAAAAATTAAGTTTGATGAGTTCTTAATTTTTCACATTAGTGTCAAACAAACATGGTAGTTTTAATGTCAAAGTACTGCTATATTGTAACTAAGAAAATCACAAAAAAAATCTCAAAAAGCAGTAGTATTTTTCTTTTAATCTGTTATTGCAATAATCCGCAACTCTTCTGATAAATGTAAAATCAGAAGGATAAAAGTTTGAGAGGTTTCAAAATTCTAAAATTGTGGGACATGATTGCTTACATTGAGTCTTTGATATATCTAATACCAACTTAATACTGTATAGCTCAATACTTTAGACATTTTAGTGGAACTAGTGCAATTATCTCTAGCAGGGGTGGTATCTAACCGTTTCTGAGTAAAATTCTGCATTACAGTATTTTTATTATATATTTTTGATTAATGTGTTTAAATGTCTGAGTTGTGTATGAATGGAGGGATAACTTTTCATTCCTAATCTTTATCATTTTACTAATAATTGCTTTCAACAGCGTACAATAGAAAGTTACGTGGACAAGCGCATGGGAACAACATATGGCCCGCCTGCAGGCAAAAAGATGACAGTCTTCATTGATGATGTGAATATGCCCATAATAAATGAATGGGGTGATCAGGTTAGTTTGTAAAGAGAGGGAAAAAAAAAAGGGGGGGTGGGGTGGGGAGGGCAAAAAATGTTTTATATCTATTTGTGCAGTAAAAAAATGACTTCTCAGGCAGTAGAGGGTAGACTACTAGATATGTAGGTCTTTTTAAATGAGCTTTTAAAGAGCTTATTTACATTGTCACAAGCTTAATTAAAACAAATACACTGACTAAAAAATTATTTAGGGTGCTTCTCAAAAACCTACTTGTAAAATCTTGACTGTGGTTTTACTAGCACTTATTTATCCTCTTACTTGAAAGGAAATCCAAATATCTTTTGGCATGCAAATTCTGATAGCAAACTGAATATGTAGGCAATAATTTAAAACATTGGGAAATGACTTTTCTGCATTAGGAAAAAAATGCAAAATGCAAAAAAAATGCAAAAAATAAAGTATTTTCAGCTGCTTAGGTCAAACAGAAAAACTGAGCACTTATGGCTAAGCAATTTTACTTTCTTTTGTATGGAAATAATATTTTTTTTTCTTTGAGAGGGAAAATTACAGATATTCTATAGCAGGTCTTTCACCTAAGTATTCTTGTGCTGCAGTTCATCTAAATTATGTGTATATTATTTTGTTAAATATTACTTGGTTATCTTACAGGTCACCAATGAGATAGTTAGACAACTGATGGAACAGAATGGAGTGTATAATCTGGAAAGGCCTGGTGAATTTACCAATATTGTGGACATTCAATTTTTGGCTGCCATGATTCACCCCGGAGGAGGTCGCAATGACATCCCACAGAGGCTCAAGAGACAGTTTTCTGTGTTCAACTGTACTTTGCCTTCCAATTCTTCTATTGACAAAATTTTTGGTAAAGTGAAATTAACTTTATATTCATCCTGTTTTTGAAAATACTAGTTGATTTTTCTTTTTCACTCTATTTATGTGTTATGATTAAAACTGAGACTTGGTCCCCTTCTAAATTGCCTGCCAGTACGTTTTCTTACAGTAATCACTCTGCACCTGCAACATTATCAGTCATTTTGATAGATTAATCCTCCTTTCATCAGTAATGTTTTTGACACAGTTGCTTCTGAGAGCCTGTTGGTATGCTGCGAGTTGGGAGGTATGGTATGGAGGCATCTCTAGTTTTGCTCATTGTGCTGAAGAGCTACCAAGGACTAAGCTACAACTGGTGATGAGGCTTTCCTGAAATCCAGGATCACATTGTTCTCCAAGGAAAGATTCAGTCTGCAAGTGCTTTAGTAGACTGGGAGCATTCTTAACTGCCCGCTGATAAGGAGTTAAATACCTAGTGGGTTAGTGGCAGAAGTGTGTAGGTTCAACAGATTCAAATAACATGATCTTGAAGCCCTTTCAAAAAATTAAGAAAGATTGGGGGATTGAAAGAAAAAAAAAAGAAATTAGGGGATATTGTAGCTCTTGCAGTTGTGCAAATGTTTCTTAGAATATCTTTCATTTGGTGGTTTTCTCATCCCAGGGGTAATTGGAGAAGGTCATTATTGTGCAGAACGGGGCTTTTCGGAAGATTTGAGAAAAACAGTAGCCAAGTTAGTGCCACTGACACGCAGACTGTGGCAAACTACCAAAATGAAGATGTTGCCCACGCCAGCCAAGTTCCATTATGTCTTCAACCTTCGAGATCTCTCAAGGATTTGGCAAGGAATGCTGAAATCTACCTCGGAAGTGATCAATGAGCCAAATGTAAGTGTTGCACATTAGTGCCCTTGTCATAATTATAAGTAGTAAAAGTGTATTTATAAGTAGTATAGTAAAAAGGATAAAGATCCAACTTGGGCTCTTGAATATGCATTAGAAAATGATTCTTATTTGACTGAAAAGGACTTTAAGTTTTTTTGAGGCAAGGACTTTCTAAAATTTTTTTTTCAACTTTTGCAGTGCCTAGTGCAATGAGAAATTTGTTTTATGACTTTAATGTAAACTAGTTCTTTTGACAGAAAAGTGTTCCATTTTTATCTGTGACATTATTAATGGTAGTTTATTCAAAAGCAGGGAGCAAGAAAAATTATGAAAAACTCTGAAATTTAATTTAGCCCAAAGAAAATGCATGCAGCTTATTTAAAAAATATCTCCCCTGTCCAGTCAGTGTTTTGAGGCTCTCAGTCATGGCCTGGTGATAGTCTAACAGCTGGTTTCTGGTTTATAGCTTGAAAGAAAGAGGAAATAAGTCATGGTACATTTTTATTCTAATCCACCTTTTTTCTTTTTTCAGAAAAATCTCAAACTTTATACATCATTCCTCTTTTAATTATTTTAAGGAAAAGCCACTTAGTGTTTTGAGCACTGAAACATAAAGTGCTGGAAAGTATTGTGTATGGTAATTTGTAATACATTTGGGTTATGTAATTACTTCAGGTTTAGTGTACTTCCCTGGCTGTTGAGTAAGCTCCTGATGCTTACTTCATCTACAATTTAAATTTTAGAATTGATTGTAATTTATAAGGCTAAAAATATACAACACCACGATGATTTGATGTATATATTCTCAATTAGTAATTTGGAAGTATAACAAAGAGTTGCCTAAATTCTCATAGAATAAATTTGCATACTAGTTCTGAGAATTCATGTGGTATGTCTCATTTCCACAAAGCACTGCAGCCTTGGACAAGCTTTCAAGGAGGAGTACTTGGAATTTTTTTCTACTGCTGTGTAGTAACCGTGTCTAGGATTAAAACCAGTGCTTCTCAGAACTTTATCATTTTTCTTTCCCCAGTTTCAGGGCAAATGGAAAGATTTTAGAGACGTATTGAATTTGGAGAAGGACATTTTTTTCTTTAACTTTTCTTATGCAAATGGGAGTGACAGATTATCTGGTTTTGGCGTGAAGAGATTCATGCCTTGGTGACATTATTTTCAGCTAACTTCAGAGTGCGGCCAGTTATATTAGCAGTTTCTCTGTGCATACACATATACTACTACAAATATGGATCCCGTCTTAGAAGTGAGGGAAAAAAACCTTGATTAGGTAAATATGCTACATTTTGGAGTACTAGATTAAGGCTTCTCGCTCAGTAAACTGAATGCAAGTTCAAAACGCTTATGGCCAGAGTGATTCCAGTGCATTTTTCCTGACTAAAAAGAGAAATACTATTATTTCTTTTTAACTCTTCACATGGTTTTAAAAATATTTTAAAAGCATGCATTTTATTGGTATAGCTTTGTTGTAATCTGATTTATTAAATATTTTTAATAGATACTGATAAAACTGTGGAAGCATGAATGTAAGTGTGTTATTGCTGATCGCTTCACAAACTCAGAAGATATCAACTGGTTTGACATGACTTTGGCAAAACTTATTGAGGAGGAATTTGGAGAAAAAAAATCTTTGTTGGATTCTGCTACGTTATTTGTCGACTTCTTAAGAGATGCTCCTGAAAAAACTGGTAATGGTGGGCTCTGATAACTATGGAAAAGGCAAAAGTATACGGATAATGGATAAAATCTATGCTAATGTAATGGATAAAATATATGGCAATGTAAGGATGTCCTGCAAATGAATAGTGTGGCCATGCTTCAAGGATGACAATCCTGCCCGGCAGCTTTGAGTTGAGTTAAAGTCACTGGCTGAGGCACACCTTTCTACTTGTGGGATTTGAAGTCCCTATATATATCCAGGTCATCTAAAAAGTACAACCTTTGTTCTCTTTCAATGATGTAGCCAACTGACAAAACTGATAAATGAAGGGCATGAGCTTTTTATTCTAATAAGGAAGGATGCTACAAATGACTGAGGTGCTGTTGTAGTACTGGGTGTAGCATAGCACAATAGTTGCCATCCTTTAGACACCCAGTAAAAGAGCACTGACTCTTGACTTGTTCCCCTTTCTCTAGAAAGACCCATGAGATATCCTTTGCATTGAGGGAATAGTCTGAGAGTGAATAGAGTAAAATCTCTTGAATTATCCACAGGACTTGGAATAATATCCTTGTGTCATTTAAATCCAACTGCTGTGTACCTGACATGGCTGAATAGTATGAGAGCACTCTTTAGATGTAGCAAAGGAAAAGGAGCTAGGCAGTTGTCTGGATTTTTAGTGAAGTTCATTATTAAACCCTTAGGGGTTCACTTGTCTGTATCTCTATGATCATAGTGATGCCCAGTGGAAGTAATAAAACGTTGACATGAGCTGCCAAATGCTGTTTAAACCCCTTGGACAAATAAAGCAGTAAGAGGGCTGTGGCAAAAGGAGAGTAAGGAGTTAGAAATCTATTGAGTGGAAGGAGTTAAACAGAATTGGAGAACAGACTGATATGGAAAAGCTTTCAAATATACCCTTAAATCACTTGCTAAACTGGGGCAAAGTAGAGAGGACTGCAGTGTAAGTCTGAAATGTCTGAAAGCAAAGAGTAACTTCTAATGTGAAACTTTGAAGCTACACTAGAGATGATTGTGTTTAACTGAAAAGTAAGTGCATTAAAGTAAGTACATTAAAAAGCACTGTATTTTTGAAAACAACTTCCTTCTTGGTGACTATTTAATGTACCTCCCTAGTAATAGGCTTTCCAGCAGGAAATGTAATCTAGGTGCATCTGCCAAGCGGAAGACTTCCTTTTTGAGAGGGTGTGTGCTCATCAAAATTTAGGCAGGGACCTTCCTGTTTTGGCTCTGAGCGCAAAGAATAACAACTGTTGTTTTGTTTTATTTGCCCCTTTAAGGCTTATAGTCTTAGCACTTCATGATTACTTGGAAGAAAAGGAAGTGGAGCTGGAGTTGTAAGTTCTTAAATGGATAAACAAAATGCATTTGGTATCAATTTGGAATAACTCTATGCTTAATTTAGTGATACAATGACATATATGTCCTCTATCTACTATTGCAACACGTTTCTTCCCGATAGTGGAGACCTGAGATAAAGTACTAGAACAGCAGCTTCTAGAGCAAAGCTTTACAAAAATTCTTAGCATTCTTGAGATCCCCAGAGTGTTCAAATATGCTTTTTATTAATTAGTTTTAGCAGTGATATTTACTGCTTGTGATCCTAAACCAAGGGAGTAGAGAAGGGTTCAAAATAATATATTACACCAGCTGCCTATGTAAATAATTTAAATGTCTGCCCTCTTTCAAGCTTGATACTTGATTGTGTTGTCTTTTGACATTAGTAATAAAACTGCAGGAACAGGATGAAGATGACATAATTCTGTTACATGGTGGAAAATTGTGAAACCATTCATATAGTTTACTCTCTGTTGTATTTATTATTAGTTTCTTACCAGCAGATGTTTAAATGCTTTTTTGGCTTTTAGGAAGCATGTTTCCACCTGGAAACATTCCTTTTGTTTTAATCTGTAAAAACACTGTTTAAATAAAAACTCAGATAATTTTAGTGTAATGTTGATGAAAAAAGACTGTTTACACAGAGACAATATGCAGCTGGAGAATCCTGAAGTACTGCTGCTTCTTGGAAATTTTCATTGAAATTCACATGACCTCAGGCAATAGAAGGGATACCTGCAACAGCATGAATTACTCATTTATTCTGAGGGATTTTGTTCTGTGGTAGAAGGCAATTTTCTTAGAATATGTCTCAGGATTTAGCAAAATGTACATAGACCTGGCTTTACATTTCTTCCAACTTTTTTTTTTTTTTTAATATTATGAAAAAATAAGATTTTTGCTTACTGAGGGGAGGCTTAGGAAAGCAAGTTCTTATTGATGAGTGGCCTGCAGTAAGTGGAAGAAGGCATCCTGCAGTATACATGAAAAATTGCCATGAGCGGAGCTCGGTGTATATGAGCCTCAACACAGCTCTGCTGGGCTCAGCTGTCGTTTCCTGGGGATGAGGGTGAAGTGGCCCCTGTTTGCTGCACTCTGCCAGGAAGATTTTCTCCTTTGCTTGTCGTGAGTAACACCTTTCACTAGTGACAGACATGTCAGCTTTAGGGAGGACTGATGGCTGTGAATGGAAACTCATTCTGTTTGACTCTATTTCACTCTTCTCTTTGGGTAGGAGTTTGATGTTTTCTCGTATTTTCATATCTCTTACTGATACAAATATATGCCATTTTCCTGTGAATTTGCATTTTGTGCATGGTAAGTATTCTCTTTGGTAGTAATGTTTTTTCACTACTGTAACATTTTATTGATTTAAAATATTTTTCCTTTCACAAAGGCATTTATGTGCATTTTTCACTGGGGTATGATTTACACTTCTTAACTGGTGCCATTTTTACTTCCAATACTTGAGTTAACTGATTTCAGATTTTACTATCCAAGTCTGAAAAGCAGATAAAGCAGGCTCGTTATTTGCTGTTTATTTATACTCTTAAGAATTAAGCACCAGAACTTAATGCTCCCTGTAGGCAGTATATGGGCAGCACTCTAATGTGCACATCTAAAATGGGGTATTATGAATAATAAGTAAAACCAGGTGGTAAATTGAACTTCTAATTCCCTTATCACAACATTGTATCTTCAGTCAATTAAATTGCTAAGGTTTTCTTGCCTGCTCTTTTCTTCCAGGTGAAAAAACAGAGGGAGCTGATTCAGATGTGCCCAAAATCTATGAACCTGTTCACTCCTTTCATCAGCTACGGGATCGTTTAAATATGTTTTTACAAGTATACAATGAGAAAGTCCGTGGTACCGGGATGGACATGGTTTTCTTTGAGGATGCTATGATTCATTTAGTTAAGGTAGAGTCTTACTGGGCTGCCAGTCGTTATTGTTCTTGTTATTTTTTTCCTTTTCCTGAGTAGGTAAGAGTTTGATTATGTTTACAAATTAGTGGAAAAATGAGCAAATTGAGTTATATTACCTTTAAAACTGAAACATGCCATTTTCTCTGCCAAATGTTCTTTCACCCTGTGACCAGATATTAAAATATAACTTTTCTGAAATCCACTAAGCGTGAGCCTATTCTTTTACATATCACCATGAACAGGATCACGTTCCTAAGTGTTCTGACTCTTTCTTGACCTTTCTTCTTGTTAATTTTTCTGAGAGCCTTTCTTCTCTTTGGAATGAGTGGAATGGAATTCAGGTTCGGACATAATTGGCTGCTGATGAAGGTGTAGGCAGAGCTGAGGAGGAATAAATGTAATCCAGACTTCCTTTGTAGAGGCACAGTATGATCATTTCTTTTGAATATGGAGTGGAGTTGACCATAATTTTTAGCAGAGCTCAGCTTGGTAGGATTGTCTGCACAGAAAAGACTTCTTGTAAAGGAGTTTCTTTGTTAAACTAAAAAAATACATTATTTCTAAGTTGCACAGGAAGGTCATCTTTATTTCTTATCATAAATTCTTAAGATCGATAGAAGGGTTATGGAATATTGGATTGTTTTAGACTAACAAATATTGTAATAATTATGTGAATAATGTGAATTGAATTATAGTTGGGAAATAGATAGTCCAGTTTTCAAAATTTTGTGATGGATTCTTGTCATTTGAAAAATTGGACACTTAATTTTAAGGTCTACCTCATAAAGTGGATGATGAGTTCTGCTCTGGAGTTCTAAAGGCAAATTGTTCAGTCACCATGACACTACTGATTTTCTAGTTTATTTCTGGTCAAAATCTAAAAAAAAATGCAGAATCCACCAAAATATTGTTTTATTAGTGCTAAAGAGCCATGTGTACCTTAATGAATATCTTCCCTGGGTAGTCCACCCTGGTGGACTCCTGAAACAACAGCTTAACCTGCTCTTGGATTAAATATTGCTTCTGTGATCCTGTATTCTTGAAATGAGCCTTGTCAGCTCTCACTTGTCTTACCTATATACCTGTGCTGGACTTGAGGCATCTTCCAGGAGAAAACTAGCTAAGCACAGGGAGGGTTGTGCTTGTCTGAACTCAGGTAACATCTCTTGAATGAACTGAGGATGAGGAAGGATAATACTAGAGAGCAAAGCTTTTGCTTTATGTTTGTGAACCTCTGCACGAGAAAGATCTTGCAGCCACAATTAAGGTCATCAGCAGTATTCTGAAGGTGGCGTGCAAAACTGTTTTCTTCCTCAGGTTGATTTGACTATGCTTAGATTTAACCTTTCCTCTCAAGTTTAATTTTGCTTGTAAAACATTCAGCTGTGAAAATAACAGCTACATAGTGCTCAGAAGTTGAATATGCACTTTTAAATCCCCAGGAAATTTATATGCTTGTGTTTAATAGCTTCAAAATTTGGAAAAAGTGAATGGATGCTGCATGTAGTTCACAGGGCTGAAAATTTTCTTGTTCTTTATTGCACGGATCTCTTCATCATGGCCATCTGAAATGGAAAGGAAATATAGAAAATGGCCTTTTGCTATATAAGCTAAATAACAAAATGGGAAAGAAAGGGAGATCTGACTGGGAGATCTTCTACTGTGGCCAAATATCTGCATGGATACGGTGCATTTTTATAGTCAAGTAAATTAACGGTTTAAGAAGGACAATTATAAAGACCATATGCAGAGTATTCTGGGGTCTGTTTCTCATGAATTTAATAGTCCTGGGAGAATTTGTCCGTCTGAAAGCTATGTGAACGATAACTGACGAGGCATGCTGATGAGGAAATTTTCCTCCCAGTTTTTAATTAATCTGTCATACTCTGATTGTAACAGTTGAGATTTACCTGTGTCATTTTGGAATTGGGAGATGAACTGTCCTGATAATAGGAAGTTCACAGGGATGGAATTGAGTTGTTGCTATAGTCTCAGAAGTTTAAAGTATTGGAAAGTACAAATGTTTGTAGAATGATTTAAGAATTATTGAATTTGAATTTAAGTTTGAGTTTGTTTTGCACTTCTAAGATAATTTTCTTATCACATCTGCCTACTATTTTAGGGCATGTAACTTTTAAACATTGTAGCAATAAAAAGCTGTGTTGTTATACAGATTTCTCGGGTGATTCGCACTCCTTGTGGAAATGCTCTTTTAGTTGGAGTTGGTGGTTCAGGAAAGCAGAGCTTAACAAGACTGGCATCTTTCATAGCTGGCTATGATACCTTCCAGGTCACATTAACAAGGTGAGCATTAACTGAAATTTAAGCATTGCTCTTCTTATAATTAATGCTGCTGAGTACTGCTGCTAGCTTTTCTTTAATCTCAATACATTGTCAAAGGAGGAACTAAACCTATTGAAACTATTTTAAAATTAAATTCCATGTTTTCCTAACTAAAATACAAAATGGAAAGATCTAGCTTATAAAACTTTGTCCCCAGATGCCTCTGGGAAAATATGAATACTTCTTGGATACTATCATTTGTCCTTTAGTAATCCAATGTCTCCTATTTACCTACACAAACACATTAATTTGGAGTTTTTGTATGGTTTCATTTAGGTCCTCAAAACACATGATAGTCATATTCCTGTCTTAATGTATCAATTTAAAATCTTTTTTAAAATCAATATTTCTGTTAAATTTTTGAGAATTAACTGAACATCCCTTTAGCAGAAGTGAAAAGAAAAAAACATGGAAGATTTCTGTCTTTTCTATCTGTTTTTGCTTTTAGTGATGTTTTTACCATTTTGGTGGTTTTTTTACAATATAATTATGGAACCATATCTTCTTGACTTTGATATTTTATATATAAATATATATATATGAAATATATATTTTATATATATATATATATATATTATTTTTGAAGGTGAGTTGATGTTAAAGGGAAAAAGTGAGGAGCCAGGAGAATGGATTAGGTGTTTAATAGGACACCTTGATATGAGTTGCATTTCTCCAGCTGATCTATGTTAAAAATTCTGCATAGCCTGCATCACTTTGCTTTAAGTGCGAATACATTTTTTCCTGCTTAAGTTTACTTGTTCTATTTGCTTCAAACTAGAAGCCATTTTTTAAAATGAAGTCATGAAGATTAATAGGATTGTGCTTTTTGTAGATCATACAATACTTCAAACCTGATGGAAGATCTCAAACTCTTGTACAGAATAGCAGGACAGCGAGGGAAGGGCATATGTTTTCTTTTTACAGACAATGAGATCAAAGATGAGTCTTTCTTGGAATACCTGAATAATGTTTTATCATCAGGAGAGGTAGGATACTTTCTCATAATAGTTTTTCTGCTTTTTAGCTTTTATAATTAGCTGGTAGAATAACTGTTCATCTCAGTATTCTTCTACATATCAAGAGGCACACTTTTACAAGCTAAAACTCAAGTGCATCTACGTTAGAGTATTGTTAAAAATAGAAATAACCCACTGTACTATGTTAGACTGTGACAAACGATTTTAAAATTTATGAGCATCATCATTCCAGATGAAGAGAAATTCTCTGAGCTTAGTCCTTTTAAATAGTTTTTTTTTTCATTCAGTGTTAAATTTAGTGAGCATTATCCATGTTTGAAATATATGTTAGATTAAAAAACTCATGAGTATTCAATCAGTTTTTGTATAGCAAATTTGTGTCCAGAATGGTTGCCTACTTTTATAGAAAAGTAGATTTCAGTGTATTTAATTGAGTCACTTAAGTAAAATTTCTGGTTTGAAATTGTGGTGTGGGTCTTAATAACTTTAGTATCTGAAATGTTTGCTCCTTCCTGAAATGCTATATATTAAATTCAATCCATCTAGTGAACTCTGTTTTGGATTATTTTCCAAAGCATGAAAAGATTTTTTTTTTTTCTCCCTCTCAAAGGTCTCAAACTTATTTGCACGAGATGAAATAGATGAGATCACTAGTGATCTCATACCTGCCTTCAGAAAGGCACATCCACGGAGACCTCCAACCAGTGAGTGTCTATATGACTTCTTCATGGCCAGAGTCCGTCAGAACCTTCACGTGGTGCTTTGCTTTTCACCAGTGGGTGAAAAGTTCCGAAATAGAGCTTTGAAGTTCCCTGCTCTCATTTCGGGGTGCACTATAGATTGGTTCAGCCTGTGGCCTAAGGATGCTCTAGTGGCAGGTAAGTCTTTGTCTTGGCAGATAGTCAATTCTGTGATGAACAGTCAGGAAGTTTGAGTTTCTTGAGCTGCTTTCAAATGGAAAATAGTTTGATGATAGATAGCATAGGATATTGATGTAAACGTAAATGTAAACTTATTAGTGTGAACTTAAAATGTAAGTGTGTATGCCAAAATCTTTCTCCAATCCAGAAAGCCTTTGATATCACCAAGAGACACTAGAAGACTTTCTGATCCCTGTCAAACTCTGTGGTGGTGCCAGCTCTCTTCTCGGCCTCTGGAGTTTCGTAGAAACTCTGCTGCTGTTTTGATATGGTGGAGAATATGAAAGGAAACTATGATTATTGCTAAGATGTCCCAGAGTGTTGGGTTTTAGATTTTTCACATACATAGTTCAAGACTGTCATTTGTTAACCAGTTACCCTAAATCACACTTAATTTAAGCCAATTTAAAGTGAAATATATCTGTAATTATTTGTTTATATCATCAGCAACAGATGTAAGAATTGCAGATGTTTGTAAGAGATAAATAAAACAAAATAAAAATTACACATGGTCATTCTGCACAAAACATAGACCTGAAGGTTCTTAGCAGAGAATTTCAGGGTTTTGAACTTCCTACATACCTTGTCTCTTTGTGAAGTTTTTTAAAAAGCTAAATCATTCTCCTATGCTATTTCTGAACCAATTTAAACTTTAATCCTGAGCTGCCTCTTTTCTCTTAATGTATGAAACAGTGGGCATCTTCTCAATTTCACTACAGAGTACTTCTCTTTCATGGGTATATAAAAGTGCATTACTTCTACTGAGTGAAATCTCCTGTCCTTAACTGTTTGGTCAGTGACCCTTTCCTTCAAAAAGAAGTAAGACTCCCTTTGCTTTCTTTATCATTATTCGACAATTTCTGGCGAGGAATATATCTTTAACTGAATGTTACATTTAAGTCTATTACTATTTAAGTCTCCATATTTTAAACATTTATTTTACAAGCATGTTAGAATCCCAGCTAGTGAAAGGCTTTAGTTAAATCAGCTGTTGATAATAAATTCTCTGGAAAGACTGTGCTGCTGAATTTGTGTGAGGTGCTGTATTAAGGAATGGCTGACCTAGTGCCTAACTGCCATACACATTTAGCGGTAGGCTGAATTGTCTTACAATCAGTCTCCCCAAAGCATCTTGATCTTGTTTTGTGCTGATCACGAGTGCTGGTGCCATGTAATGTGATAAGGAGGCTGAGATTTCCTTCCCTTGTAGCTAGTAGTTTAACAGACTCACAGGGAAAAAGCAATTGTGCACTCAGGAGGTGAAAGAACACCAGACCCTTTGCTTTATTCAGTTCTGAGAAGTCTGGAAGAAGTAATGTCAAGAATAATGGTG
The DNA here is from genome assembly GCF_003342845.1 of Nothoprocta perdicaria. Lineage (NCBI taxonomy): Eukaryota > Metazoa > Chordata > Aves > Tinamiformes > Tinamidae > Nothoprocta > Nothoprocta perdicaria. Next base: position 1,350,925 of record NW_020455810.1, read on the forward strand.
ATGCGGAAGGAAGAAGGCTGAATGATAGCTGGTGTGGTGCCTTGTTCATGCAATGTGAAATATGCATCTCCCATGTCACAGCTGTCAATAGCTGCTGGATAATTACTGTTTATATTCTAAATTATTCTTATAAAAGATAGTGCATCTGTCTTGCAAGTTGTATTTCATATTGGCGAAGACATATATCTATATATAAAGACTTCCATAGGTTTTCTCTTCTCTGCAACTACTGCCTGTTGCAATCAATAGCTTCTTTTAATAGACCAAATGCTGCACAGTGAAATCTTAAAAATAAAATGCTGTTTAAAGTTCAAAGTTCAGCCACATACCAAGTCTAATAAGTATGTATAAGTGAGACAGAGCTCAATGGCAGAGATCAATCAATGGATCAATTACAGAGGGTTTTTTTTGGGGGGGGAGGGGAATATTTATATGTATTTATTTTTCTTTCTTTTTTCCTTAGTATCTGAACATTTCCTGTCTTCATATGATATGGACTGCACTGCTGAGATAAAGAGGGAAATAGTGCAGTGTATGGGCTCATTCCAGGATGGAGTGGCAGAGAAGTGTTCTGATTACTTCCAGAGATACAGGCGCTCCACACATGTGACCCCCAAATCCTACCTGTCCTTTATTCAGGGATATAAAATTACATATAAAGAGAAGCATGCAGAAGTTCAGATGTTAGCCAACAGGTAAAATGCTCAGCTTACTACTAGCTTCCTATAATTTTCTTCCCAAGCTAGCTGTGTACTCACATATTTTTATCAACACTTGACTTGTCTTCACAAAGCAGCAGTTTCCTTTGGAGTTTCCCAATGGTGCTAAAATGGTGTAAAGGTTATAGTTTGGTCAAAAATTGTTGCTTTTTGCTCTTGGTAGCTATAGGCGTATATTTTAAAAAATATCTAATTTTTGAGGGGAAATATAGTGGTGATATATAAAAGAGAAAAATGTTGAATAAAGTGAATATATTTTATTTCCAAATATATTTAATAAACAGAAGAACAGAACTACATGTGATATGATAATATGTTCAAAATAGCATTTAATTTACCAGGAGGAACCTTCGTGGCTCCTTGCTCAACAATAATATCCTGATATGAACATGCAAGTATTACCCTTGGCATTTTTTGCCTTTGTGGCCAGAGAGCCTAATTTAGTCTGCTGAACTTTTTACTTGAGAATTAATAAAGTAGTTTTGATATTTTCAGTCTCTTTTTTTTTTTTTTTTTTTAGTATTTTACTCAACTAATGAAATCCGTTTTCTTTTTAACTTGATGTCAGAATTACTTAAGTAGAATATAAAATTAGTCTTCAGGGATTAAGATCTTGATTTTAGAAAAGGGGCATTTAAAACCTGGAAGCCTTTACAGAAGCCTGAGACTAGTTTATTTCCCTTTGAAATATTCTCTGACTTCAATGCCAAAGTAAATAAGAAATCTGTAGTTATGGGCAAACACTTGAAAAGCAGGGGAGGTTCAATCTAGTCTTCTGCCATGTGACTTCTCAGATGTGCCTAATTGTACATCCATCCAGATGTACACCCATCTGTTTCATTTAACCTCAGTTGCAGAGTCTGAACAGCACTGGTAGATGTTACTCTGCCTGTACTTCTGTATTTAGTTGTTCCAGTACTACTTAGCCTTTGCAATAACAGCCCTTTTGATCTTCCTGTGTCTCTTCTGTGAAGCATGTCTTTTCCTAATTCACGTCTCACTTAAGTTTGTCTGAAGCATCTGTGCTGAGATTATATTTCAACAGATAGAAAAGACTGTTTAAGAGACTGTCTTTTAATGCTGGATGACAAAAGCATAAATAATCTTAATGCTGTTTTTCTGTGACTGTCTTGGTTGATCACTACTTGATTTTATTATCCTTTTCAATATCTTCTTCAAGCAACTAATAGTGTTTTAGATATATCTAAGGATTCTGCTTATCAGAAGTGCTTTCTGCTGTGTAGAACTTGGTCTCAGGTGCTCAGAGTATCAGGTAGGAGCTCAATGGAAACTATGACATATATGGAACCAAGCTATATAACATTAATGCAATAATGAAGACCTACTCTTTAACTTGGAAGTGAGGAAAATTTCATGCCATACAGTCCCTTTTACATAATTCTTTATTGTTCACTTCTGTAGTGCTGAGGACAACAGAAGCTTTCTGTACAAATTGCTTTTTTTGGTTTAAAACATCTTTTGATAGTATATTCATTCTATTCGTTCTACGAATGGAGTAATCTGCAATGGTAAGTGTAAATTACATAGGGAATTGCATGCTTTTTGCTTTGTATTTTAACTCCAGAATGAATACTGGACTGGAAAAATTGAAAGAGGCCTCTGAGTCAGTGGCTGCTCTAAGCAGAGAGCTGGAGGTAAAAGAAAAGGAACTTCAAGTTGCCAATGAAAAAGCTGACATGGTAGGTACAGCCTTCAAAATGTATTGGTCTTTAATTCTGTCCTTTTTAGTTTTTATTTTGAAAAAGAGTAATTTAAAAAAGCAAAGTTAAGCATGGGAAAAAAGTAAAATGTATAGTGGTAATAGTAATGTAATTGAACTGTATATATATGTATACAATAGTATATATCTATAAAATAGCATATAACTATGTAATTGAACCCAATGTATAGAGTAATTGAACAAAACAAAGTTAAGCATGGGAGAAAAGGATCTATAAAACGTATAGTGGTAAAAGACACTTCTGTGGCTTCTGTGAAAGCCATTTTATCCAAACATTCTGGTTTCGAAACTTGAATTCACAAATAAAATTTTACAACAGAAATTAATACATTCTTATTGCTATGTATTTTATTTAATATTTGTTGTGTGGGTTCTCCCATTTTCTAGGTGTTGAAAGAAGTTACTGTAAAAGCACAGGCTGCTGAGAAGGTGAAAGGTGAAGTTCAGAAAGTGAAAGACAAAGCCCAAGCTATTGTAGATGGCATCTCAGTCGACAAAGCCATTGCTGAAGAAAAGCTGGAAGCTGCTAAGCCTGCTTTGGAAGAGGCAGAAGCAGCTTTACAGGTTGGCATTAGAATCCTGGACTGACAATAACAGTTTTACTGGAAAATAGAAGGGATTCTTGGAAAAAAAATATAAACCAACAGATATGCCATCTAATTTGTCAGTTGACAAACGAAGTATTTGTATATGTATTTCACTTTTTTGGGTTCTATTTTGGTTTCCTTTTTTCCTCCTGAATATCAAGCTCAATAGGCAATCAATTTTGCAGCAGAGAGAAATTTTAACCTTTAGTGGAAAGAGTGATATACTTTGTACTGCAGGTTGCTGTTACGCTGTTGTCAAAATCTTGCTCTTGTTAGGAAACATAGCATGTGTGCAATGAATGCCTTCCCTAAGCAAACACTGTGTCCAAATATAAATCTCCTGTTTTATTTTAAGCTTTCCCAAGTGAATTGCATTTTGACTGTATTTGCTCATCTGCCTTTTCTGCTTTCTCTGGGAAAATTTCTCCTGGTTTCTGAGATGTTTTGTTACTCAAATTTACCATGAGACTTTCTTTCAATCTGTTCTTTCTGTGAAGCTTTTTGAATAGATTGATGCCACTCTTACTGAGATCTTTATATGATGCCTCATTAGTGATGAGACCAGAATAATTTTTTGTTGATCTTTATATATTTTCATGTCCGTTTGTCTACTAAGAGATAATGTCTCACAAGATATTTTGAGGCAGAACAGCAACAGTGTATGCTGAAACAGCTCCAACAGTGTAAACGGGCAGAGAACTGGCATGTCAAGAAACAAACAGGAATGAAAGAAATTCCTGAAGGAGTGATGAATAAACCTCAAAGTTTGTAAGGTAGTGCTTGATAAAAATCAAGCTGTGAGATACCTTCCTATTCTCTCAGAAATCACGAAGAGTTTTTCTTTTTTCATTCGAAGGTACCTTTCTTTACAACTGTCCATGCTACTTCAAATGAGAAGCCCACCTGCTGTTTTGCCTGGCGGGTTTGCTGCTCCTTAAAAGAACTAGTAACAGAACTGGCCCAAAACTGTGTTTTGAGTCTCTCATAGAATAAGACAGGCTGGATATTCACAGGAGGACAGTTACATCCCAAGAAAACCTTGCTACTGTGTCAGGGCTATACTGCAATTGCAGAGCTAAAATCCAGAATCCCTGGGTAGGCTAATAACTGAATCATAATTCATCAGTGTAGCCTGTTGGAGGCAATCAATTTTTATGTAGATTTATTGGAAATTTTTCTTTTCCAGTAATAGTGATGGCTGAAGAGTATTGTGACTGTTAAAAATAGCTGTGGCCTTTGAAATCAAAGGCTTCAAAATCAAATATAAATAAGTTTTCCTGGACGTTCTGGATAAGGGACTCCAGTTTGTGGGAGAAGTTGTTAACGCACTCTGACCACCTTGATTCTTGAAGAACAGAATGAAAATATTTGAGAATTGATGGCATGATAGCCAATGAGAGTGGAAAGAGTTAATTTGGATTATACAATTGCAATTTCTTTAACTTTCTCAAAGACTTCTACAACAAATCCTCAAATATAAAAATATATAACAAATATAACAAATATAGAACAGAAGGGCATGGTAGTTTTAAGCATTTAGGTGCCTCAAGGGCAAGCTCACATTTTTGGAGGTAAAATCATTTTTGAGTAAAAATAATATATATATTTTTTTCCACTCCTTTGGATGCACTTGTGCTCCATGCCTTATTAAAGGAGCAATCACAATAATTGCTTTTTTTTTTTTTTTTTTTTTTTTTTTTTTTTTTTTTTGAACTTTATAGACAATAAAACCTGCAGATATTGCCACTGTCCGCACATTGGGTCGACCTCCTCACCTTATTATGCGTATCATGGATTGTGTGTTACTGCTTTTCCAAAGGAAATTAAACAATGTGAAAATTGATCAGGAGAAAAGCTCTGTCATCCCATCATGGCAAGAATCTTTGAAGCTGATGACAGCAGGGAACTTTTTACAAAACTTACAGGTGCATCTATAACCTTTCCTTCCATATTTTCTTTCAGTTGAAGACAATTGAGGAAAGTATTTTATGTGTTCTTCATAGGAGAACAAATGTGCATCAGGATAAGATATGCAATATTCTTGAAACAATAAGGGCTTAAAATCAGTATGTCATAATGAAATAAACTTGAATTCAGATCATAATCATAAATCAGATCATAAATCATAAATCATTTATAACTTGTACTAAGTAATGAAATTATCTTCAATGACAAATGATTTAAAGCTCTAAGCATTTGAATAACTGTTATTTATCCATTCACTTAAAGCTTGTTTAAATCAGCTGTTTTCTCTTGCCTATTTTTAATTTAACTTTCAGCTTTATACACTGTGTAGTGACCTCTGAAAAAATGGATGATGTTTAGAATATATAACATAACAATTTTTGGAATTTGGGGGATTTTCACTTCATAGAATGTAAATATAGTAATGGGAAGAGTAACTAGTGAATAAATCTGTGTTACTGCATAATTTAGACCATTAATCTTATTATTAATCTACTTGGAGAACAAATCATACCTTGTCTTGCATCACTAGTTGTCATTAATTTCAATTTCTTTATTTTGAAAATTTTGTCTTTAAAATCCAAGGACTATAAATAACTTTAAAAATTGCTACTTCAATTAAATGTTTCCTCTTCACTAGTGATAAACTCCTGCAATTATAATCACACTAAGACCTTACTTAATTGGTCTCTGGTCCAGTGGGAAATCACAGTGACACAGTTGAACATCTCGGTATGGTTGGTAGTGTCGTGAATCTCATTTATATAGTATTCATGTTGCATCTATGTATGAAAGGATTTTAAATTTACTGTAGGGCTTCAAATATTTATTTCTTGTGCATTAATAAACATATCTGAGTTTTGGGGAAGAGCTATTCTGAGCAGTATTTTACACTGTGGTTTAATGATGTGACCTTCATGGTTAATATATAGCAATGAGGATCATAGAGAGACAAATCAGTTTGTAAAAAGAGAGAAGGTAGAACAATGTTGGTGAGTTCTCAAAATATGTGAGATTGAGAACTTTATATCATCTGTTTCTAAACAACATTTTAAATCTTGATAGTGTCCTTGTATGCTAAAATACATCTATTACACATATATTATCTGTATATAACATTCATTACATCTATTTCACATATATCTGCAGCAATTTCCAAAAGACACAATTAATGAAGAAGTGGTAGAGCTTTTGAGCCCCTATTTTGAAATGACGGACTACAACATAGAGACAGCCAAGCGAGTGTGTGGGAATGTTGCTGGCCTTTGCTCATGGACCAAAGCTATGGCTATATTTTTTTCCATCAACAAAGAAGTGTTACCCTTAAAGGTAAATCTGCTAATTAGTGGCAGACAGACAAAACCCTTTCTCTTTCTCTTCTCCTTCCATGTGGGCCCATGAGAATTTTATGGGCTGTGAACATCAGCTGCTTTATATCAGTTGGTGAATGCCTCTGTAGGAATTATCTTGAAAATCATAATCTTATACTATGATATACTTGAAATATGCTGCAACTTGCAAACTGTCAAGATTATTAAAGAGATTATGCAGTTTTATGCCTCTGGGCCCCTGCTGAATGGGGGTGAAGCAGCAGAAGTAATTCAATTCCATATTGCAATTGCTTTACCCTAATTAAGTACGAAAAAATGTCAAGATTTGGTCCTTCTAATATTCATTATCTGAGTTCAGAAGTAGAATGTAGAGACTCTTGTCAGTGTTATTTAGAAAATTACAGGCCTAAATATTCAATGCAAGAAGAGAATGGTCAAGCAAGACTTTAGCATCAAATAGCTTTACATTTGTAGAATGGATGGCATAGAGTGAAACAAGATTTGTGGGTAGTATCTTTATCAGACAACAAGCTTTTGGTGATGTCAGTCTTTCTGCAGCCCAGATCAGACTAAGTTTTGTGTAAGATTTGGAAAAGGACTAGTTTTCCCAGAATTTATTTTTCATTTTTTTCCCGTAAGTCATTTTAGACCAATTCCTTAAACAGTTGGTAGGGAAAGGAAGTTAATCCATTGTACAATCAAAATAAAAGATTTTAATGATGATGAAAATCCTACTGAGCAGGTTGGTTTTCAAATGTAGTGCAGTGAAAATCTATCTGAAATACTTTTTACCAAATATTCTGAGATGTCATATGTCCTATGTGTGATGCAGTTTGTATTTGTATGCTTCATAGGCTAACTTGGCAATCCAGGAGAATCGCCTAGCCACTGCTATGCTGGATCTGCAGAAGGCTCAAGCAGAACTAGGTGCCAAGCAAGAAGAACTAGATGTTGTGCAGGCAGAGTATGAAAAAGCCATGGGAGAAAAGCAGGTGAACTTCCCTTTACAGCAAAGAGAGTGTTTAAATGTTCGCTCTCTGAATTCAACCCCCCGCTCCCAAAAATATAATATTTATGTTAATTTTTATAGTGCTTACTACTGTAACATCAAGTTTCTTTAATGTGTATGTACAGTATATAATGTATTTGAAGTACTAGGCAGAATTTATTAGAGTTAATGAGTACCAGGCATTTCACACACCCTATGACATGTTGACCTATGTCAACATGAAAGCTGTGAGGAAAATAAAAGTTAAATTGCTTTCAGGTTAGGTGTTGATAATTTGCCCTGATAATCTTTCCTTCTTCGCTCTCTCCCTGTATAACAAAACAGTCAATGTTTGAAAATAGTTTTTTGGACTGTTGTTGAAGTGTTGGTTTCATTGGGTGCAGATGCTGCCCTGCTCTCTCATATACATGACTGTAAATCATATTTCTTGGTATGGTCTTATCTAGACTTTGCTTGAAGATGCTGAACGCTGCCGGCATAAAATGCAAACTGCATCAAGCCTTATAAGCGGTCTGGCAGGTGAAAAAGAGAGGTGGACAGAGCAGAGCAAAGAATTTGCTGTGCAAACCAAGAGGCTAGTGGGTAGGTATTTATTCACACCTTTGAACCTGGGAGTAAGGTAGTCTGGAGTTGTAATTGCTAATGAAAATTAAGGCTTTGATGTGAATTTTAAACTTTTCTCTCTTTGGAGCTCCCTTATCTATTGCTAAAATGAGAATAGTTGTTGATAATTCTCTTACTAAAGAGAGAAAACTCTCTACTGAAAAAAAAATGTGACTCAATAACACTGTATATACTGTGCATAGGTTGTTACTTGACATGTATAAAAATCTGTACATATTTGAGATGCTGTTGGACTGAAGATTTAGAATGGTATATTAACAAGTGACAAGTAAAATATCTGTGAGTGAGAATATAATTATATACAGAGGAGGTAAAGACTGATATTCAGGTACTGATGTGTATCTGTAGAAGTGAATATTTTTCAATGCTGCTACTAATTTTCGTAAGTTTTCTGTTTCTGGAAAGTATGTTTTGATTTTATAAATAAATGCTTGGGCACGCAAATAAATGCTTTGACTGTAATAAGCACTCCTAAATCAAAGCTTATTTATTTATTTATACAAAATTATTGCTTTAGCCTACTGTCATGATTGCACAATGAAATATTGGAGTGTTAGAACTGAATGTTCATGTATTTTTGCTGCCATTGCCTGATTGTGCAGGTCCTGACATTTTGAGGCATTACATTATCTTTTTCTTGTGTTTCCTTGAGATGCACTGTAAAGAATAAGTAAGGAATGCCAGCTACTGAAATGTAGCATTGTTTTAGACTTTTTTGTATGTTTATTTGTTTTAGTATTGTTCTTAGAGCCCTGAGGAAAAGATATATTTTGCTTATGGGGTGAAGTTCTTTCTCCCAGCTATCACCTAAACAATGTAAAAAAATGGAGAGGAATGCATCTCCTTCACCAACAGAATCCAGGAAGTTAAAATATTTTGTTTGCCATTTTCTCTTTTTAAGGTGATGTATTGTTGGCTACAGCTTTTCTATCCTATTCTGGTCCCTTTAACCAAGAGTTCCGCAATCTGCTTTTAAATGACTGGCAAAAGGAAATGAGAGCTCGGAAAATCCCCTGTGGACACAACCTGAACCTCGTAGAGATGTTGGCTGATGCTCCAACTATCAGCGAGTGGAACCTCCAAGGGTTACCAAATGATGACTTATCCATACAGAATGGAATCATTGTCACTAAAGCATCTCGTTATCCATTACTAATTGATCCACAGGCGCAGGGTAAAATTTGGATTAAAAATAAGGAAGGCAGAAATGAACTTCAGGTAATAAGAATGTCGGTACTTTTTTTTTTTTTTTTTGATACAATACCTAATTTGGGCACAAAGGACGTATCAGCTGTGTATTTGTAGAGATAAGATTCAGGTAGCAATGAAAATATACCTTAGAAGCTTATTAATTCTAAAGAGTCCATTTGTTTAATAAATTTATTTTAATGAAACACAAACTACTGGAAAATATTTCTCTTTGGCTGGGTAATGACTGATAAGGTCTGAAACATTTGCTGAATACTTTCAATATTAGAAAAATATAAATAAGTGAAAGACATCTAATATGGTACAAATCTCTTCATATAAATGTATAGAAAATGAGGATTAATGACATGATAGTGTTATACTCTTAATCAGAAATTTCTAATAATTTGTATTGTCTTAACACGAATGTCAGGTGCTGAATATTCTGCAAATGTGCAAAGAGGGCAGTAATTGCCCTAAAACATAGTTTGAGGCAAGAGACATCAGGAAAAATGAGAGGAGTAAAGTTTTTTCTGGCGACATTTATAAATACAGCAGTAACATAGTCTTTTTAAAACATATTCCAGAAAAATATAGAGAAGATTTTGAAGGATGATAATAGAGTTAATTTGAGGGTATGACAGGAAACTCCTGTCATTCATATTGATTAGTATCTCAAGGCAGAACCCTTAGTGTGAACAATTGATTAGCCATGCGGAGTTACAAATAAAACTGTATATGCTTCGTGTACATGCTGAAAATTAATCACAGTTTTATGGAGGACTACTTTTAAAGCCAAAGTGAACGTTTTATTCATATTTATTCATATTAAACGTTTTATTCATATTAAATTAAGTGCTTGGTGTTGGTTTACCTCTGTCCTCTATAGAAGAATATAGATTTTATATTTTATATATATAGAATATATATGAATATAGAAAATAAATATATATAAATAAGAATACATTATATCTATATACAATATAGATATACATATAGAGAATAGATCAGGTAAACTGATGCTAGTCTCTTTTTTTTGATTGCAATCCTTGCCTTAATCCTAGTCTAATCATAGGATTCTCATTCTTATATTTGTAATTTGTTTGAATAAAATGAAGTAATACATAGAAACAATCAAAGTTTTGCAACTGAGCATATAGGTCCATTGTTGTATTTTTAGATCACTTCTTTGAATCACAAGTATTTTAGACATCATTTAGAAGATTGTCTTTCTTTGGGAAGACCTCTTTTGATAGAAGATGTTGGAGAAGAACTTGACCCGGCACTAGATAATATCTTGGAAAGAAACTTCATTAAAGCAGGTTCTACCAACAAGGTAAAGTAGAAAAGTTTGAGCAATTTTGTTTTGCTTAAAAAAAATAACAACACTTGAGCCAGCCTCCCATAAATAGGGCTATTAAATATATCTCCAAAGGTTGAATTAAAACCATATTTAAATTTGAATTATGTCAATACTAAAAAAAAAAAAAAAATGTGTAGAGTTTAACTTTGAGCTAACAGCTAGTTAAGGTATTAAATTTGCAGTGTTCTTTAGTGTTCTTGTGTTACATGCTTTTAAGGAAAGCAGGTACAGAGATCTCCATTTTCTTTTGTGAAGTGATTTGTGTGTAGAAGAAATTATAATGAAAATTAACCATAAACAAAAGAATTTGTGGGTCGTCTAAAGAACTTCAAGGATATTCTCAGTAAATTTTTTGCACAAAACTTGCAATTTTAAGCTTGTTCTTTATGCCTTTGAATAAATAAATAAACCCCCTAAGCTTTCTTTTTACATGTAGTCTATGTGTTTAATGTAAAAGCATGCACTAGTGTTTGATGTGTCAACACTTCTTTTTCTTAAGGTGAAAGTTGGTGATAAAGAAATAGATGTTATGAAGAGTTTCAAACTTTATATTACCACAAAACTGCCAAATCCATGTTATTCGCCTGAAATTAGTGCTCGGACCTCCATCATTGACTTCACTGTAACCATGAAAGGTCTTGAAAATCAGCTCTTAGGAAGAGTCATTCTCACAGAGAAACAGGTAAAAAAATAAAACAAACAAGAAAAAAAATCATTTATCTTCGTCTTGAGTATAATATATTTATTACATCTATCTGGGGAAGATTTAACTCTCACTTGAATTTACTGCTGTTTCTCTCCATATTGCAGGATAGTGTTCTGTCCCTCTTTACTTTGATTGTTGTTAGTTTAACCTATTTATGGTGCTTTAAAAACTACCACAGGAGAAAATTGACTCATTCAAGCAGAAGCTCCCTATTTGTCTGTCTACTTGTAATAATACTGTCTTCACCTTGTTGCCTGTGTAACCTCTTGAGAGTGGTCTATGCAAAGGAGAATGGTTTGCTATGTAAGATTGATGCTGTTCTGTCCAAATACCTTGTAGCTCATAGCAACATAAATTGCAGCAAAGGACTTAGTTACTTCGTTGTTCGAAGGGTGAATGGGTTGACTGCTTATTTTGACATTGCAGATGTATTAGTCGAGCAAATCCAAGTTCATAGTGATACCTCTAATATACCACATATCATCATTTCATGAAAGAGGCTGGTTGGTATTTTTTGACTTAGCGGCACCCTGATTCCTGTAGTCATAAGGTCAACCAGTGTTAAGGTCTCTTTTATGTGGCCAAATGGGAAACTATGCATCTATTACTGTGTATTTGTTATTTGTCTCCTTATTGTTACAAGTTATATATACTGTATATCTCTGTGTGTGTGTGTGTGTGTATGTATGTGTGTGTGTGTGTGTATACATATATATAATGAGACCTTAATGGCCTCAGTCATCTTGTTAATGTGAAATGATTGCATTTTATCCTTAATCAGTCCATGGAGCTTGTGAGAAAATCTGGTTCCTCATTCTGTGAGGGCTTATATTCTGCTGGACAACTCAATTGCACTATCAGCTTCAGTTCAACCACTTGTCAGCTCACTGTGTAATGAAATTACCGCTCTTTGAGACACAATGATGCATATGTTCACAAAGCCTCCTGCCAAACCCTATTTCTAGGTCTTATAATCAATATATTTATAAGATTAACAATCATTTTTATCAGCAAATACCTCCAGTCATCACAGGATTCTGGTTGCTCAGTTCTGTCAGTGAAAGTAATCATTTTAAATGGACTGGAGAGCCCAGTCCCACAGTTAGTTACATCTTCTCTGAAGGAAAAGTATTTAAGTTCTGACAGAATGTTTAGGAGTTATCTTTGATTCTTCTCAGACCAGCTTCTCTTTCTGCATATGAAGGGGCTAGTGCATGTGTTCTCACAGCTGCCATACAATCTTGTCAAAGTGTCTGTAAAAGGAAAGGTTAAGAGGGGATCTGATCAATATGTATAAATACCTGAAGGGTGTATGTAGGGAGGAAGGGGCCAAGCTCTTCTCATTGGTGGCCAGTGATAGGACAAGGGGCAATGGATATAAATTGAAACACAGGAAGTTCCGTTTGCATGTGAGGAAGAACTTGGGTGTGGGTGACAGAGCCCTGGCACAGGCTGCCCAGGGAGGCTGTGAAGTCACCTTCTCTGGCGGTCTTCCAAACCTGCGTGGATGCCGCCCTGTGCCCCGTGCTCATGGTGTGCTATTTCGCAGCCTGAATTGTGAATAGTTCTTTGGTACCTTCTGTTCATTCTTCTCTAGCCCATTTGAGCAAGCATGATAGAAAGCCAGCATAGTTGAACATGGAGCTCATGAGTAAGCTCCAACATGTAAAGGAAATAAATACACAGAAGGAAAATCCAGGGGGAGGGTACTTGGAAGAAATAAATAAGCATTGCCTCTATGTGCAGAAGGAAAGTAATGAGGGCCAAAGCTCAGGTAGAGTTGAGGTTAGCAAGAGAGATGAAGGGCAAAAAGAAAGGTTTCTGTAAACATGTCAGCAGCAAAAGAAAGTCTAAGAAGAGTTTCACCTCATTGCTCAATGGGCTAGGGGAAAAAGGGTATGGAAAAAGCTGATGAGATCAATGCCTTTTACTGGTAAGATTCACTGACAGGCCTCCTAAGTCCCTGAGTCTACTAAGGAGTCAAGCAGTACCCACAGTAAAGGGAGACAGATGTAGGGATCACCAGCTAGACATGCACAAGTCCGTGGGACCAGATGGGATATTTCCAGTACTGTTGAAAGAGCTGTCTGATGGCATTGCGAGGCTGCTCTCTATCATCTTTGAAAGGCCATGGCAGCTAGGAGAAGTCCTGATTGACAGGAGAAAGGCAAATGTTGCATCTATCTTCAAGAGGAGCAAGAGGCAAGATCCTGATAACTACTTGCTGGCCAGCATCATCTCAGTCCTCTGGGGAGATTATGGAGTGAATCCTTTCAGAAGCAATTTCTAAACAGATGCAGGATGAGAAAGAGCAGCCGGCATTATTTTCTGTCCATGAGATGACTGGCGTTGTGGACAAGAGGAGGATGAGTGAATGTTGTTCATCTTTATTTTAGCAAGACATTTTACATGTCCTTCATAGTATCCTTCAGTCAAATTGGTGAGATAAGTGTAGCATAAATGGCCAGTAGGGTGGATGGAGAAATGGCTGGACTGCCAGGCTTAGACAGTTGTGATCATGGATGCTAAGTCCAGCAATTATTGGCATTCCTTCGAAATGCTGTTTATTGTCTTCATTAACAACCTGCATGATGAGTTGGAATGCACTCGCAGTGGGCTTGCAGAGAGTAGAAACACAGGAAATACTGATTAGTAATTAGGATTTTTTTTTCAGATTGATAACTGGATATAGCCTCAAGTAACTGATCTATTGCGAATTGCTCTGAGCAAGATGTTGGACTCTAGACATTCATTCCAATCTGAATTATTCTATGAATATGTATCTTTTGGAATTAATAGAAAATATCTAAAGAGTGGGAATGCTGTGTTCCCTGGACCAGCTTCCTTAGTAATGTGCTCTTGCTTTAATTCGGATCTTCCTGGGACAGCACTTAAAAATAAGTAGGAAACTGACATCTTAATAGGCAAGGGGACTTCCATGGAATATGTTCAAAAGTTTTCAATGTGATGGGTCTCTCTTTTTGGTTTGTATGTTCCTTCAAAACATCCTACTGTCCAAGTTTTCCTGTGATGTGTAATTATGTGTTTTAGGGTCTTTGGGGATTTCTCTCTTGTGGATTTTTTTTTTTTTTTTGTATTTGTACTTACTTGGATTTAACATTTTATGTTTAGGTTTGGATGTGACTGCTTGGTGATAACCAGTGTTAGAATGTGTGTGAGCAACTTTAGCCTGACAAGGAAAGATTGCTCATCTGAAATCAGTTCTTTAGAGTGCCTACATACCCTATACCACCTCTGATTCTGCACAGAAAGGGAATGAGATTGAGATGTGCAGTGAGTTGGGGAAGGTTTACAGCATATAATTTAAAGGTTTTGAAAAGCGTGATTTTCCAGTCTTGTGTAGTCTGGTGTGCCCCAAGACAGAATCTGTGTGTGGTCTGTATCTTAAAGAATGTTGACTACCAGTAAGTAGTTTTCTACTGACATGTTAAACCAACGCTTTCCTGTTAGCTAAGCCAAGAAAGGCAACAGGTACCTGGGGCGTCTGTATGAAATTGATCCTATTGTATTTCTTGGAATAACTGGATTTGAGAGACTTGATATGTATCTGGATGCAGACACTGTTTAAATGATGAGACTTTTGACATGTTTGTTGTTATGTATTTGGACAAAACTCTTCATTGTTTCATGTTGTAGGAATAAGTATGATTAGTTGTGGAGCTGTAATAAGAGAAATGTTTGTGGGTTTTGGAATTTCCATATTCATATTTCCAAGTTTATGTAGAAAAATCTCTAATTTTATGAGAATCCAAGATGCAAATTCTTATGCTTAAGATAAAAATGCACCATTTTGTAACAGGATTATCTATGCTATTTGACAAATTTTATATATTATTAATATTCACAAGATCTAGTAGTGTTTGGTACAGCCTATTAAAGGACATTAACATTTGAAAGCAATCCTACTGAACTGGTTTTACAGTTGCCTTTTTGGTGCACATTCCTTGTATGTATTTTTGTAGCAACTTGCCCTACTTTCTTCTATCATTGATGTTGTATTTAGAAATTACTGAAGATGTGCAGAAAACTTTCAAATGTGTATCGAAAGATCTTGCTGATCTGCATTCAGCCTTTTAAAACCATATATATTTATAGCCACTTAAAAGTCTAAGGTTGCTTCACTTGCTTTAGTTTGCTTATTCTGTTTCAGCTTGGTCCTCAGGCTCTTCTTGTGAGGAAAGCTTAGCTTTCTGTTGTTTAAATCTGATGTACTATAAAATAGGTTTAACCTTTTAAATTGAACTCAGCAAAACATGAAATTAAATTTAGCCCTGACTGATTTTTCAACATGATAATTAGTGTATATATAATTGACTGCTAACATCCTTGTAATGCTACACTTTAAAATTTTTTCTCCTTCATCAAACCTGAATAATGCTTCCCTTGTTTCATAATTGCTACCTGCTTCTATTCCTTTAGCTCCATTAGATGACAGTTGATTAAAATGTAGTTTTACCTATAGTTTTCTTGCCTTATTACATCAGTTCTTCTAAGAATTTTTTGAATCTATGTTTATATCTAAGTTACGAGATATTTACGTTATTCTATGACAACAATCCCAGTAAGTCTTTCCTACCTAATCATATGCCTTAGTGTAGCTTTTATGCAGTCATAGGAAAAGAACATAGATCTGCAGATGAATACAGTTGTTTGTAATTTCTTTATTAAGATAAGAGGACTTTGTTTGCAAGAACTAAATGCTTTAAATACCAAGGGATATTAGCAGAATATATGAATGTTGGTGTCTCTTTAGGACAAGTAGCAACTTGTTGCTAAAGCTGAATATCAAGAAGCCTGAATGTAGTGCTAAGGTAGAATTTTTACCTCATTGCTTTGAAAGATTGCTCATTGTTTTAATGGAATATTTGTTTTCTGAATGTAAACTAATTAATGTAATGTCACTTGTAATAGGCTTTTTTAATTATAAAAGTAGTAGAAGTAGAAACTGAAGAACATATTATGTTTTCTGAAGAAAATATTGTTATAAATCTTTTAAATAACCTTTCTTATTGTGTTATGTAAAGCTGGTTCGCAGCATTTATCCATCTTTTATATGTTACCATTGGAAAACACAATAGATTACAATTGCCATACCGCTTATATTACTATGAAAATAGTCAACTAAATACTTCCAGTGAAGCAGTGAAATATTTTAGTGAGACTGAAGTAATTCATGTTTGATGGAGGAGTGTTTAAAATGTCCGTCTTGAAGTCGGATGCTTATTGGGTTGAGTGGGGGTGTTTGCTGTTACTCAGACTGTATTTTCAATAGGATATGTTGGTTGTAATGTCACTTTTAAAACTCATACCATGATACAGTGATTGTAAAATATTGCATAAATGAAAATAACATTATATGAAATTAAATAAAAATTTGTTTCTTGCAAGGTGGTTGCAAAAACAGGAAACAGAAATAGAATAAAAATAGTTATTTGTCTGAAAATTTTGTTCGGTTAAGTCATAACAAAAGCAAGTGAAACTAAAAGCAATGTGAAAGGTCCACAGAACTTGCTGAATTTTTTCCTTAATTCATACTCAGATAGCCTGCTTAGAAATGACCTTTCTTATAATAGAACTATTGTCAGAAATACCATTGTAAAGTTGAAATTCTTCCCCTAAATTAGTGCAGTTACTCTTGACCTGCATTGCTTCAGTAGGATCAGTACTTTTAAAATTAAGTATCTCTGGTTATTCAAAATGTGTTTTGCTTCTGATTGCTTGCATGTTTTTTGAATATTACCCTGTATTGCGACAGGAACTGGAAAAAGAAAGAACAGATCTTATGGAAGATGTGACGATGAACAAAAGGAGGATGAAAGAGCTAGAAGATAACCTTTTGTTCCGACTTACAAGCACTAAGGGTTCTCTGGCAGAAGATGAGAGCCTAATAACTGTATTGAGTAACACTAAGAAGACTGCTGAGGAGGTAACACAGAAGCTAAAAATTTCTGCTGAAACTGAAGTACAGATCAACTCAGCCCGTGAGGAGTACAGACCAGGTGAGGACAATTGTGGGTAGTGATGAAAAGCGAATGACTGGAGCATGTGGTTAAAAGAGCAAGAGAAATGACAGGATGAAAGCAGGATGGTAATGGGGGGAAGGGAGCTCTGTTTTTCTGTAAATAAAATGGATCTAGGAAATGGCATATTGAGCTGTGATGGAAAAATTAGTCAGTATTATAATTTTCATGAAATTTGTAAAATAGAAGAGCTCTCTGGGTTTAAAAAATATGCTACTTTATTTGTAAAGTTGTTGCATATTTAAAAACAACAGATTGGCTGCTGAAAGTGAGCAAGTTAAATCTGTACTGGCTATATTTAATCAATATAGTCCATTTGACCTTTATACAACTCCTGTAAAAGTCTGCATGAGAAATATGTTTGGATATCAAGCAGTATCACAGAATCACAGACTATTCAAGGTTGGAAGGGACCTCTAGAGATCATCTAGTCCTACCTTCCCGCTCAAGCAGGCACACCTACAGCATGTGGCACAGGGTGGCATCCAGGCGGGTTTTGAAGACCTCCAGAGTAGGAGACTCCACAACCTCCCTGGGCAGCCTGTTCCACTGATCTGTCACCCTAACAGTAAAGAAGTTCCTCCTCACYTGGAGACGGAACTTCTTRTGYTTCAGCTTGTGGCCATTACCCCTCATCCTATCGCTGGCCACCAGTGAGAACAGCCTGTCCCCTTCCTCCCTGCATTCTCCCTTCCTGAACTTATACATATTAATCATATCCCCCTGAGCCTTCTCTTCTCCAGAGAAAACAGGCCCAGCTCACTCAGCCTCTCTTCGTACGAGAGATGTTCCATTCCCTTAATCATCCTGGTTGCTCTTCTCTGGACCCTCTCTAGGAGCTCCACGTCCCTCTTACACTGGGGAGCCCAGAACTGCACACAGTACTCCAGGTGTGGCCTCACCAGAGCTGAGCAGAGGGGCAGAATCCCCTCCCTCGACCTGCTGGCAACGCTCCTCCTGATGCAGGCCAGGATCCCATTGGCCTTCTTGGCCACGAGGGCAAACTGCTGACTCATGGTTAACTTGGTGTCAACCAAGACTCCCAGGTCCCTCTCCGTGGAGCTGCTTTCCAGCAGGTCGACCCCTAATCTGTATTGATGCTGGGGGTTATTCCTCCCCAGGTGCAGGACTTATCCTTATTGAACCTCATGAGGTTCCTCTCTGCCCAACTCTCCAGCCTGTCCAGGTCCCTCTGGATGGCAGCACAGCCCTCCGGAGTGTCGGCCACTCCACCCAGCTTGGTGTCATCTGCAAACTTGCTCAGGGTGCACTCAATGCCCTCGTCCAGGTCATTGATGAACAAATTGAAGAGCGCCGGGGCCAGTACTGACCCCTGGGGCACACCACTGGCCACAGGCCTCCAACTGGACTCGGCCCCATTTATCACCACCCTCTGAGCTCTGCCATCTAGCCAGCCCTCGATCCACCGCACTGTGCACTCATCTACTCCACTCTCCTGGAGCTTCCGTATGAGGATGTTATGGGAGACAGTGTCAAAAGCCTTGCTGAAGTCAAGGTAGACAACATCCATGGCTCTCCCCTCGTCCAGCCAGCCTGTCATCCCATCATAGAAGGCTATGAGGTTCGTCAGACATGACTTCCCCTTGGTGAATCCATGCTGACTGCTCCTCAGCAGCTTCTTCTCCTCCATATGCCTTCAAGCCTACAGATTTTTCTGTGTGTCATTGATGACTTGTGTATCCCAATACAGCATCTTGTTGCTTTCTGAAGATGCTCATATTTGCAAACTGAATTTTATATAATATGCATTAATTTAAGAAAAGATTTTTCTCTGTTGCTTCATAAATAATGATTTAAAATAGTGTTTTAGTTTTTTTTTTCTGGATAGTCAAGAATGCAGCAACTCTTTAGGCAGCTTTAATATTCTTAAAGTGCATGTACTTGGTACAGATTGTAGTTTTTTATTTCACATTTCTACATTAAACATAGTCTTGTTTCCTTTCCTTTAGTTGCAACTCGAGGGAGCATCTTATACTTCCTTATTACCGAGATGAGCATGGTCAATGTGATGTATCAGACTTCACTTCGACAGTTTTTGGGGCTATTTGACCGTTCACTAGCCAGGTGATTTAGCTGAGCAGAAGCATCATTTGTACAAATTCAGTCCTGAATGTGGTTGTAATACTGTAAAGATTTATAGTAAACTAATACCACAAAGAAGAGTGTTGCCTCTTACAGTCTTTAAGGGTTGTCAGTTTAAATACCGTAAGCTTTTGTTTCTTTCTTACCCAGGCAAAGCATGTTCATATTTACAGTCACTCTTTGAAAAGTTGTTATTACCTAATTAAAGCCATTATAACGAGTGACTTTTCAGTACTGCAAAAAGGTTTAATTAGAAAGGATTTTTTTGTTGCTCTTTCATTCTCATTTTTTTGTCAAGTTTGCTTCCTGATACTATGTTTTTGTGATTTATTGTTTTTAATATGTTCAGAATTCTGAACTAGGGTTTTTTGTCTTTACATAGTACTCTTTCATAAAGCCTATCCAAAACAGACACTAAATAAGCAAACCTTACTTCCAATAGATCTGCCAAGAGCCCAATAACTAGCAAGAGGATTACTAATATTATTGAACATATGACATTTGAAGTATTCAAATATGCCGCCCGAGGACTCTATGAAGAGCACAAATTTCTATTCACCTTATTACTTACCTTAAAGATTGATATACAGAGAAACAGAGTGAAGCATGAAGAATTTCTCACGCTTATTAAAGGTTAGAGCTACTGAACAATCTTAAGTAGAGCATATTACTGTAGAAAAACTATGAGCTGTGGTTGTATCTCCTAGACAGCCAGTTACTTGCTTTTGCGCACGCAAAGTCAGTCAAGTGAAACTATACATGTTTATCCTTCTCTTTTGGTGCTAAACAATATGATATGGTAAATTTATTTTATAGGGAAACATTGAGTTTTGATAGCTAAGCTAAGCTTAGCTTAAAATTTTAAAAGGACAATTGCTTAGTATCCTTCTAATTAATGTTTATGTGCTGTGTCAATACCAATGGGTGTGTGATTTGACTTTGAGAAGTCATTATGCTAAAATACCTTTAGTTTGTTTGGTAGTTACAGGAGGATCAGCAGGCAAATAGGAACTGAAAATGGTATTAGCTGTTTATAACAAGAGCAAAGTCTTAGCTGAATATGACAAGTTTTTTTTTAAACTGTTTAACTGGGTTTTATTTTTAACTGTATGCAAGTACTGTATACCTTCACTTGATATTACTTTTCCAGTGATCACCAAGAGCACAAAATCCTTAATTCTACAGGCAACACTTTATTGATTAATTATGATTTAATCTTCCCATGCTGAATCTTCAAAAACCCTTCATTTCTTAAAATGCATATTTCCTAAGAAATATTATTTTCAGGTATTCTGCACAAAAAAATACTTAAGTAAGTCCTCAACAGAGAAGCTGGTTAACAAAGATTAAATGTAAAATGCATAGCAAATAAATTTGCCAAACTGCAACCTTTATTTGACTATAGATGCTTTAATTTGCTTTTTAACTAAGAAATCCGTATATTATTATGTTTACAAATCTTGATTCTTATTTATCATGTTTGCTTTATTTTGGGTTCAGTTCAAGTCCAAAGAAAGAAATGTACACATAGACCACTATATGAATTTATGTATGCCATTAACAACAACAAATGGAAGTAAAAAATGAGGGTTTTTTTTTCAATTATAAGCTCATTTGAATTGTGGTAGGAAAGTGATATGAATTTTAAAATATTATGTTTTAAATTTGGAAAAATAAAAATAAGGTTTGAAAATAAACTAGGCCTGTTATCTACTTAGATTTTTTTTATGACTGTCCTTATTTATTTAATAAATCTTTCTCAGAAGGCTTCTCTGTTGTGTAAAATAGTTTTATCCTATCTAGTTTATGCTCTCCAAAATTGCCCTTTTTTTTTTTTTTTTTAAATCTTTTGGGTATCTCTGACAGCTCTAATGACAGCTCATTCCATACTTTTTGCAGGTGGTGCTTCCCTAGACCTTAAAACTTGTCCTCCCAAGCCAGCTAAATGGATCTTGGATATGACTTGGCTGAACTTAGTGGAGCTCAGTAAGCTTAGACAATTTTCAGATATTCTTGACCAAGTAAGTAACGGGTTTTTAAAAGCACTGTCTCTCATCTGGGGAGAATCAAAGCACAGAGCCAGGAAATGATTTTATTTTATAAAACAGAATGAAAGTGATTGAGCAAAGGTTATGAGTAGTCGTCCTGACTGCTTAGCAATTTGTATTATAGTACTTCCCAGAGAGGCATATACCTGAACATTATTCAGATTGTACAATGCAGCTTGACTCATCTTCCCAAAAGTTTTTAGATTTTCTTGCATCCCTGTTGTACTTTTTTAGACTGTGTTTTATCATGCATATTCCAATGTTATTCTGTTTACAGGAAGTAATTCTGAGGGAAGGGGTACTCAGAAAGTTCAGCACCTGTATGAATAGTCTTAATGGACATTAAGTGTATTATAGTTAATGGAGTAAATAAATTGCATTTTGTATACATTTATGGTCATGTGAGCCGTGTGCCTAGTGTTCACAAAGCTAACAACCTAGCTAAATGTGTGCTGACCTTGCTATGCCATCATGTTAATGGAAAATACTTAGTAGTAGTCCCTTTTTTCAGAATATAAATACTTAAGGGCATCACTGATTAGTATAATTTTGTAGTAAAACCCTGAAAGCTTATTTTGTCTTTTTTAAATAGCCTTGCTAGATCTGTCTGTGACCCTCATTAAAAGTTTGTGAGCTGGTAGCTGTTGAAATATGACTTGTCTTTTTAGTGAGATTTACTCCCTTGGTGCTATAATTGCAGATTGCCAGAGCAGAGAAACAGTGGAAAATCTGGTTTGACAGTGAGAATCCTGAAGAAGAGCTGGTTCCTAGTGGTTATGGTCAATCTCTGGACTGCTTCAGACATCTTCTTCTTATTAGATCTTGGTGCCCTGACAGGACCATAGCTCAGGTACACTTATAGAGCAGACACAGTTTCCATGGAACAACTATTACAGGAGCACAGTTCAATACTTTTTTTTTGTATTTAATGCTAAAGCTATTTTTGTAATGGACCTTTACATGGATTTTTCTGAAATTCCCTTCAGACAGAAATGTATGTGTCCATTCCAGGGGCTTTGCAAATAAAATGAGCTCAATATACTTAAAAAATATGAACCACTGATTTTTTTTGTGGACATAAGATTTCATTTAGGATTTTTTTTCTTGGTCCAGTTCTGCAATATTAGTTCAGGAGGTGTTTTTGGCTGTACTTGCTAGTATTAGTGATTGGACATGTACAGGTATCCTGATGTTTAGCCGAACTAAAGCTTTTCATGAACTTGATAGGCTAAGGGAAAAGTAAGACATGAAAACAGTTTAACTGAAAAACTATTTCTTTCATGAAACAGTTACTAGACCCCTCTTAGAATAATCTGTGAGATAGTCTGTTCAAAATTATTGTTTTCCAGCCATTTATTTAAAAATGATAGAAATGCAAATTTAAAGCCAAATAAATGATAAAACCTATTTTTAAAAATGTCAACTTCTAAGAACCTGTTTTTTATCTTTTTGTGCTCCTCTAATGGAAAAAAAAATCTTCAGTAGATGGCAATTCCAAGGTGATGGAAGGCAATTTTCTGAAGCCAAAACTCATCCCCATTTATGTGATATTCATTTCGTGGATGCCATATTTTAGACATTGTGATTGGATCCAGAGAAAGTCTGAGCACTTATTGGTGTAGCTGCAGGCAATTGAAGCTTAAATGCTGCTGTGTGTGCTATATGTCTGAAACTGGTCATGCAAAATTTTTCCCTTCTCTTTTATGTAAATGGGGACAGGATACTCTTTCTGGTTTTCTGGAGACTGATAATTTATCAGGTTCTAAATGCTGCATATCTTTTCTCAGTTATTTTTCAGTTTTTCAGTTATTAGAGGCATTATTGCTCTCAAGTCAGAAGTGCTGAGAAAGAACACTAGAAAAATTAACTCAGACTGTATCAAAGAAGTTGCTATATTTGTTACTAAAAAGGAACACACTAATGTAACAACATTTGAAATAAATAAATATGGAATGACAGAGACGGTCTTACCTGTGCCTCTGAAACTTCTACTTGAAGCTATTTTGATCATTGCTACTATTAGTTAATTATTTGTTTTAAAATAGAAGAATGAAGAATGAAAGTGGAAAAGACCCCCTATACCATTTGATCTTCTTATCCTATCCTTCTCTGCTTTTGTAACATTTGAAAATGATAGGTAGATTTTTAAGCTTAGAGCTATTTTCTTTCCTTTTTTTTTTTTTTTTTTTTTTTTCTTTTCTTCTTTCTACTTCTCATGTTAGATAATGGAGCTAACATCTTCAAACCATTAAAAACTCTGAAGGTTTAATAAGGTTATTGTTTTTCTTATATTGTAATTATAGGTTATATGTACAACAGTCTATATGAATAGTATCTACAACAGTACTGATATAGTAGAATAGCTATTTTTTACGTTTTCACAGATCCTATTAGGCTGTAAGAAGTAATGCATTTAAAATGCAGTGTTGTATGTTAAATATGGAAAAATAAATTTGTTGTATTTATGTACTTCAGATATAAATTTAGAGGAACCTTTGCTATTTGGTTTACTTGCTCTTAGTATTTAGACTTGGAAGAAAATAAGTGATTACGTACCAAGTTCAAATTTTATCCTTTTATATAGGCAAGAAAATATATCATTGATACTATGGGAGAGAAATATGCAGAAGGAGTCATTCTGGACTTGGAAAAGACATGGGAAGAATCAGATCCACATACTCCTCTTATTTGCTTTCTTTCCATGGGCTCTGATCCTACTGACTCAATAATTGCTTTGGGGAAAAGACTGAAGATAGAAACACGTTATGTTTCCATGGGCCAGGGACAAGAAGTCCATGCTCGTAAACTTCTACAGCAGACTATGGTGCATGTAAGAGACAAAAAACAGATTGTTTCTGTATCTATTTTGAATGCTTATAAATGAAAGCTTTGTCATTAAATGAAGTTGTATGTATGTGGTTAAAGCTGATGTAGGGACTATAAAGAGGTGTCCTAAGCAACAGAGTTGTTCTTTCACAGTCTTTAAATTGACTGCTGCAAACTTTTTAATGTGGAGCAAACACTGACACTTTTCTACTAAATGAAATTTTTGCTCTAGGTTGTGATTGATGAGCATGTCTGAATTGATAAATTATTTGGATTACATAAATACAAAATATGCCTCAAAAACACTTTTTTGGGGGTATATTTTTATATGCAAGCATATACAAACATGTATATATAAGCAATACAAGCATGGTTTATAAAATGAAGATGAGTTCCATATGCATTATCAATTGTTATATAACCTTGAGAAAAATTAAGCTTTATAGCAAAGCCTTTGATATTGCTGTGGTCTGGATTTTGAATTGGAATGGACAAAACTTTTTTTTTTTTTTTTTCGCAAGTAGAGCACATAATAATTGAAAAATCAAATTTCTTGCATAGAAAAGTAAAGGATAGATGTTCCAATTTAGCATCTTTTGTCTGCAGTAGTACTGCTCTGCCTGCTGATGTGAACAGGTTGACCTTCCCTTACTCCTAGTTATGGGCTTCTTCCCTGTCTCTACAACTGTATAATTTTCCTCTGACTTCTGTCTCAGATTGGCATTTGACAACTTAACATTACAGGCTAATTAGAAGAGGAGAAGAACCATATTCAAAAGATAAAGTCATGGAGCTTCTTTCATTTATTTAAGAGAACGGCAATTATTTTTCCACGCTGTCTCACATACCCTCTTAATGAAGAGGTATACAAAACATCTTAATGAAGTGCAGTACTTACGTTTGGTAGCACTAACACCATTCCAAGCCTGTGGCTCTTGTGAGCAACCTGATTTAGCAGTATTCTCTGTCTACAAAACTATTTTTAATCTTCCTTTTTGAGGACCAGTGGAATTATGGCCCTAAATTGAAAAGCAAGATTTATATCCCTATGTGCTTATTATGACTGTGACCATATCCAGACATATTTAAATTTACTTAATTGAGAAAGAAGAGTGAAATCTGCAGAGGGACTACGTCAAAAGATCAGATTGGATGAATAAGGAGATCTTGATGAGATGATTAAAAATACAAAACTAAACAAGTTAACAAACCCCACAAAATGACCAGCCCGCAGGTTGACTCAGCTAAGCTTTTTTTTGTAGAAGAAAAAAAAAAATTGCTACTTGCCTGTGTACCATTACTACAATTGTTGGTTTCGGTTTTCACATATATATGTGAAAACAAATGTTTAGGGCTTTGATTTTGTTTTGGGAAGCCAGTAGTAGAAAACTGGCTGTGGAGGATTTCTTCCCTTAATAATCCTCACAAGCACTTGAATATGGTATAATTTATTATAGCTTAGATATGAAGTTTCTTTGTTCCTAATTCAGATCATAATTAAAGAATGATTTTAGTACTTTCAGTTTGCAAATACAATTGATAACTGTGCATATATATTTTTTTTTTGTGCTAGGGAGGTTGGGCTCTTCTGCAAAACTGCCACCTTGGACTTGGATTTTTGGATGAGTTGATGGACACAATCACAGAGATGGAGACTGTCCATGAAGGGTTTCGGTTGTGGATGACAACAGAAATTCACAAACAGTTCCCAATCACCCTTCTTCAGATGTCTATTAAATTCACCAATGAACCTCCACAAGGACTCCGAGCTGGACTAAAGCGAACGTATGCTGGTAAGTGTGGAGTGCAAGAATTGTAATGATTCAAAATTAAATTTTGCTATTTTTTGGACTTTCTGATGCTATCAGGTTGTTATGTTGGAGCTATTGATAGAACCTGTGAACTAGTACAAGCAACCATGTACATCAGTGCTAGGGCACGGCTTGATCCTTAGTTTGAACTAGAAGTTGAGAAATTAAAAGGAAGAGAAGATCTGCTGAAGTTCTAATGCCAGATCTAATTGGAGAGCAGAACATAGAAATAATTTTTCTTTTCTCAGGTATTGGATTTCAATATCTCGGTTGAAATGCTTCTAAACAGTTTAAATTGTTAAGCTGATTGTTTCTTTTGGTAGAAAATTTGGGTTTTGACTTTTTTTACAAAAAGCTGGCTATTAAATGCTCTTCACTTTGGATGCAGGGAAGGTCTATAATCAAAGAGTCTCTGGAAAAATGAACTGATGTGAATTCAGCCAGAATAGAGTTAATTTGTAGAGCAATAATTTACTCTTGGAAGCTGATGGAATTCACTTGATTGTCTCCAGGAGTGAGCTTTTACTACCGTTTTGAAGTAATTCCGAAAATACTATTCCTGTGTTTCTTATAAAGCTCACTTATAATTGGCAGGTGTCAGCCAGGATTTACTAGATGTCAGCAACATGGTACAGTGGAAACCCATGCTGTATGCTGTGGCCTTTCTGCACTCCACTGTTCAAGAAAGACGCAAGTTTGGATCCCTGGGTTGGAACATACCCTATGAGTTTAACCAAGCTGACTTCAATGCCACTGTACAGTTCATTCAAAACCACTTGGATGCTATGGATATCAAGAAAGTAATTAATGTTTTTGTGGGAAGGTGACTTGCTTGTCTGTAAAGTAGCTGACGTAAATTAGATTTAATCTTAGGCATGTTAATTGTCTACCTTGTGCATAAAAAAACAAAATAAAATATCTCTTCCACAATACTTAAGAACTTCCAACTTCCAGTACTTAATACTTGCAACTTTAAATACGTGAAATAATTAAAAATGTGTCACTGTGTTTTAAATACTGTTTTGTTTCTTTCTATTTTGAGTAAAAATCTTAGGACATGTTTTTTCCAAGTTATCTTGGCAGCATAAAGAAATAGAAAGTTGCAACAGCCTGTAACTTCACAGGCTATGGAAGAATTCTTGGCTTTCATTTGGTCAGTTATTATATAGAGACAGTGACAGATCACTTTGTAATTGGTATTTTAATGAAGAAATAATTGGTAGAATTGGTATTTGGAATGGGAAGAATTGGTATTTTAGTGAAAAATAACTTTATTTCAAAAGAGACAGAGATACAGGACTTGATATTTCAGCCCTGTTACTAAGAAAGACATAAATGGGTGACAAGAGCATTAGCTGAAGTTCATGCTTTCTTCTTGGTTTAAGGGGATCTCCTGGAGTACAGTTCGTTACATGATAGGTGAAATACAGTATGGTGGCCGAGTAACAGATGACTATGACAAAAGACTGATGAACACTTTTGTAAAACTTTGGTTCAGTGAAAATATGTTCAGTCAAGAATTCTGCTTTTACAAAGGATACAGCATACCTAAATGTGCTATAGTGGATCAGTATCTTCAATACATACAGGTTGGTAAACTCACAGGTGTTTCAACAGAAACTTCAACAGAAGTTTCTTACAGATTCCTGAGTCTCTCCATTTCTTCTTTGCAGATTCTAACAGTTTCTTTATTGTTTTCTAACAGTCTTCATATCTACTACTAACATCAGTAAATAGGTATAATTGTAATGTCTTTATCACTTTTTTTTTTATTATTTGATTCTCTTGTGAAATGTACCTGAAGGTATACAGTTATTGAAAAGAACATAGAATGGAGTTAAGACTTTGGGTACAGCCTCACAGGAATAATAATAATAATAATAATAATAATAATAATAATAATAATAATAATAATAAAGAAGTAGTGATATGAGTGTATAATCTGACTTAATGTGCACAGGTTAAAAATGAATTTGTTAAGTACAGTGTAGTTTGGGCTTTAACATAACTTTCAATAAGATATTTACAAGAGGACTTACTGAAAAGAGCCACAAGATGGGAATTTTAAAAAGTCTCTTATGTTAAAATGTAATCTTGCTTTTTATATATGGTGAACAAATAAATCCCCCTGCATTTGTGCTCTTTTTGTATTTGATTATGTAGAGTCTGCCTGCTTACGACACACCAGAAGTGTTTGGTTTGCATCCCAATGCTGATATCACTTACCAAAGTACACTCTCCAAGAATGTGTTGGACATTGTCCTCAGTATTCAGCCCAAGGATAGCTCTGGTGGAGGAGGAGAAACGCGAGAAGCAGTTGTGGCCAGACTGGCTGATGATATGCTGGAGAAGCTTCCTGCTGATTATGTACCATTTGAAGTGAGTTAATGAAATGCTGCCAAAGGTGGCTTTGTTTCATCTTGCTGTGTTTTACTTAATGCTTTTTTTTTTTCCCTAAAAATGTCTCTGAATTCATTCATTCTGATAGTCCTCTAAAAACACACTTTAAAGAGGCCTGACCAGACTCTCAGCATTTATAACAAAGTCACTATATGTGCACTGAAGAGCTGTTGTAATAGCTTTTTCAAAATATCAAACCACTTATACTTAAGTTGTCAGCGGCACAGTGGGAGGTCATCATTTTTTAGCTAAGCTTGTTGACATTGTATTAAACAACCTAGTTGATGTTTCAAGTGCCTTAACACTCCTAGAAGTACTAAAGCTATAACATGTGTCTTATTTTGGGATTCAGCATACATCCTCAAGATATTTTTAGGCAACTTTACTTTCTAGCAGGGAGTGTTTTTCCACACAGAATTGTTTGCTGAGGAACTTGGTAAGTGACAGGTTTCGTTGGTTGAAGCCTAGTGTTAGTATCCCAGGATCCATATTAACCCTTAGCAGCCCCTGTCGCTTTGTTTATAACAGACACTTCCTGTCTCATAGGTGCTTCTTTTATAAAATAACATTTCTCTTCAGCTTATTTGAGAGATGGGATACCTCTGAAAGTGAACATGTTTTCTTACACTTAGAAAACATTTATTCATGACAAGATGCATGGGCACTGCAATCTGCTGCACTCTGTTTACCTATCTTCATACCATCATAAAAAAAAGTTAAAGGCCATATTTTGTGGAAGGGTGAGCTTTGACAGATTCCCAAAGAAGCCACCTGCTCATTTAGGTAGTAAGAAGACTTAGTAATTAGATGATTTTCCGTTTTCACCATCTTGAGAAAATGTTAGGCTTTACCAATTCACTCTAATGGAAGTTTCCCTAGGACCTTATACCTGTCTAGATGGTTTTGTGCCCAACCTTGACATAATGCTGTCTTTAGCTTTTACTTCGATTGAAGTGGCTTTGGTTTCCTCCCTACAGGTAAAAGAGAAACTAAAGAGCATGGGACCATTTCAGCCTATGAACATATTTTTGCGACAAGAGATTGATCAAATGCAGAGGGTTATTACGTTAGTGAGAAGCACTCTGACTGATCTAAAACTTGCCATTGATGGAACAATTATTATGAATGAAAATCTGAGGGATGCTTTAGACTGCATGTATGATGGAAGAATTCCTGCGAGCTGGAAAAAAGTAGGTGTTGATTAGTTTACCTACATCACTTAATTAATTAAAAAAAAAAAAGGTGTTTATTTCTGCAGAGCTGGATTAAGCTGTGAGGTATACAATTAATACATTTTTCAAATAGAAGTGTAGATGTTAAGCAGGACTGCTCTGGTAGTCTTGGGACCGGAAAAAGAATAGTCAAAAAAACAGGCTTCTCTTTTTAATTAAAAATAGAAAAGAAATTTACAATTATAGATTTCTCCCACTTTAACAAACTGTTGCATATTATCAAGATAGAAAGCTAGAGAGAAGACAACGATTTCAAACAGTATGATGGATTTTCAAAAACAGCAGCCACCATACTCATGGACTGCACTGATGCTGCTCTTTGAGACTAAGACTTGTAGTTATGGAATCATGAGTTTGGAAGAGACCTCTAGTGGCCTCTGGTCTACCCCTCCTACAAAACATTTATCAGGTTAAGGTTTTAGATAAAATAAGAACTTAAAATATATTTATATACTATTGTTTACTACCTTGTGAAAAATTACTTTTTATTTACATAAATACAATGCTTTAAAAAACATCGGATGAAATTAAAAAAAAAAAAAAACAAAAAGACACTTTATTGCTATTTTTAGGCATCTTGGGCTTCCAGCACACTTGGCTTCTGGTTTACTGAGCTTCTAGAAAGAAACCACCAATTTCACAATTGGATTTTTGAAAGCCGACCGAATTGCTTCTGGATGACAGGATTTTTTAATCCTCAAGGGTTTTTAACAGCAGCGAGACAGGTAAATTGTATTTAAAGTCTCTTTTTGCCTTTATTAGGTATATTTCATTATTAACATATATTAGTATGTTGAAAGTTGAGGGATATGCTTGACTCCAATGGGGGAATCTTGGCTGCATAACCATTTAAAATTTCTTAAGAGAATCAGTCTTCTTCCACATGTAGTTTCTTCATTATCAACCACTAGCATGTTAAAATATATTTGCTATTTTGACCCCAGCACCAAGTACATATAATGTTCTAAGGCAGATTCTAAAGGTATGGAGGAGAGGCAGTCCATATCGTTACTATTGAGGTGTCGCTGTAAGAGGTGGTAATAATTTATTTTCCTTTTTTAATTTTTTTTTCTCTTTGTATTGAATCTTTGCATAGTGGAGACTTACCAGAACGCTTACTCTTTAATTAGTTTTCTAACATGCTTCTGCAGTTCTAGAAATGCAGTTTCTTTGCATGAAGTATGAGAGAGCTTGCTTTCTACTTATGTATCAAATACAAAGTTTGTACCTGTTAATGTACCAGTTTGGATTTGATAGTTGCTTACTCAACATGCAAGTTGCATTTAACAAGTGAGCTACTTATTTTATGAAAAGAAGCCAATAAAATGTATGTTGATAGACATGTTTGAGCATGTGTATGTTGATAGATATGTTTGGACAATAATTGTTTCCTCTGTCAAACTGGAGAAAATCCTCAGATGGGAATCCCATGGGAACAAAGACAGTAACCTCAGTTTTGGAGGAAACATACTGAAGGCTTTGAGAGAAGGAAATAATCTCCCCTCTTTATCTGAGACCTGAGTACTGTGATTTTTGGATGTTGATTTGGAAGTCCAATGAGTGGACTACTTTACTAAAGCTACAGGCTAAGAAACTTGCATTTATATAATAAGCCACTTCAAAAAACACTTCAAAAATCTTTTCAGTAGTCTTAAGATGGGGTGTTCTCTTGAACCCAAGCTTGGGGAAAAGATGCAGATGGAAAAAAATGAAGAGTCAGGGTAGCAGTTGATCTATAACCATTTCATTCCTTTTTTTCAAATACTTCCAACTTCTTCAAAAACCTGAAAAAAAAAAAAGAAAAATAGATATTGCTTGATATAGTAGCATGAATTAATATGGGATTAGACAGGAATAAATGAGTGTTGTCCAATGCACTAAGTAATTATTGATTAAATTTCAAGTATGTTTTGAATCTGTAACACTGCCATGTCCTTGTTTTGTCTGGGATTTTGATAGTCTATGTAGTTTTGTAGCTTAGTGAACAATCATTCAGTATTAAGAAAGTAATTAATGAGGACTAGAGTTGTAAGAAAAGGAAGATAACCCCCGAAAGTATGCAACAAATTTGGCATTTGCTTTTCTCATTAGAACTGTTTTATTCAATTATAGCACATGCAGTTATGGTTTCCTGTTGCAGGAAACCATGTCCATAAGGACCAGCTACTGCTGGCATTCGCTCATTAGGTTACTACTGTGGTCTTAGGCTAATGTATATAATACAAAGATTAAAAAAGGACAAGAGGCTTTATTGAAGTACCACCCTAACACTTAAAGGTCAGACTACAGAAAAAATGGACATCAGAAAAGATTAAAACTTCTGTATTTAAGAGGATAATTTGTGACCATACCCTACAAATATATTTTTAATAAATTAGAAATTAAAATAGTGCTTTGTGCTCATTTGAAATATTGCTCTGCCCACCCTTGGAATTGTAACCTCCAGATTTTCTTGCTGTTTCGAGCAGGAAATAACACGAGCAAACAAAGGATGGGCTCTGGACAGCGTAGCCCTGTGCAATGAGGTAACTAAATGGATGAAGGAGGACGTCACAAAACCACCTGTGGAAGGTGTCTATGTGTATGGGCTGTATCTAGAAGGAGCTGGTTGGGACAGAAGAAACATGAGACTGGTTGAATCTAAACCCAAGGTGCTCTTCGAGATGATGCCGGTTATAAGGATATATGCTGAGAATAACAGTAAGTGTCTGACTCGTAGAGAATGCAGTTTTCACAGAATCAATGCAACTTTCTGTTCAACTGCATGAGTGTCTATTTAGGGTGTAGTGATTTCTTGAGGCTGTCACTAGTCCTGCTTACATATTGAATCTTCCTTTTTTGTTAAGGGAGGTTTCCCAGTCTTCTGTATTATAAAGACCTTTTGCATTTTCTTTTGCCTAGGTTCTTTGTAATTGATAATAGTTACTTTTTGCTCTAATTATTAGATTGGTCAGTACCTTTTGGTCTTAATGGTATTGGTAACTTCTTGAAAACCCATTCCAAATGAGCTCTGTTCTCACTCATCAGCCAAACACAGTTGCAATTAGTTTCCCATTAGCAGTATATTTCATCTACAATCAGAGATCCTAATTTTCTGTAAAAACACATAATTATTATAATGCTAATGTCTGCTCCTATGATGATATTAACATAAAATTGGAAACAAAAAGGCCTGGTTTTGTATTTGGTGTATTTGGGATGTGTGATAAATGAAGCTAGTCTATTTTTCTCATTGGCCTGTTGAAGAGCTAGGTGAACATCCAGTATGAATGCTTACATAACTGAAGTGTATGTATTGGAAGGCAGGGATAACTGCAGGATGTGTCTCCTAGATTGTTGGGAAATGGCAGTAAGCCCGAGGTGATGGTTAAATCAACTGATAAGCTGATGCCCCCAAACCCAAACCTGAACCTGAGTAACTTCTTTCCCTTATCTCAAAAGCCAGTGTAAACAGTTGCGAAGAGGAACTGTAAAATGTATCTATGCAGTGTGTGTGCACCTATACATATTTATATACAAATTTATATATATGTATATAAATACATTTTTTTTTTTGGACGAGGCTATGCTTGAGAAATAAGAAAGAAGAAATAGATGGAGAGAGGTTTTTATTTTAGATATTTTACTCTTGGAGGCAGAAAATGTGAGAATAATAATAAAAAACTAGGGAAGTGAAGGATAACAATCTAGATTATATATAATTTTTTTTTGCATATACAAAAGAAAATGTTGACTAGGAATGGGGAAAGACTAGAAATATCTAAAGTTGAATGTAAAGTTGGAAACTTGTTAGAGAGCAAAGCATTTCCAAAAGCAAAGCCTGCTCTTTTGCCATTTTTTTTTTTGAAATTGATCTTTATGAGAGGAATAACTTAGATTTTAAGGTAACTTAGAGGAATGGCTTAGATTTTACATTTGTCTTGTGTCCAGACACAAGGCCCAGAGTGATTAACCTCATTTCACTAATTTTCACGTCTCTTCTCTCTTCTCAGCTTCAAAAGATCCACGTCTGTATTCTTGTCCAATCTACAAGAAAACAGTTAGAACGGATCTGAATTACATAGCTGCTGTGGATCTTAGAACCCTTCAGCCTCCTGAGCACTGGATCCTGCGTGGGGTAGCACTTCTGTGTGATGTGAAATAGTGCTGGGTGGCTTTCTGATATTTCTAAGCATCAAGATGTAGTTAGCTCTATGACAAGTCACTTTAAAAAATATATTTTGTAAGTCACAGCATCTTTATTATGCTTTTTAATAAGTTGGTATCAATAATTCCATATCAACAAAGTTGTACAATAGGGTTATAAGGATAAATCTTAAAGCAGCAATTAGTTTGTTAAGTAGATCCAAGGACTACTTTTGATCTCTGTTTTCATAAAAAATGCTTAATCGTCCCACTAATTCTGCTTTGAACAAAAATGAATTAATTTGGCCACTAATCATTTTCTGTGGTTAATTGTGTTTGCATCAGGGCTTACCTTAAAGTTAAATACAAAGTGTAGGTATTTTTTTTCTATGGAAAGCTAAACCAAGTTGATCGTTCATTTTAGTTAATATCCCTCATCATGATGAACCAAGATTAGTTTCTAGCTTGATGATTCCGTGAGTAGAGAAGGTGAGAGTGAAATAATGTTTGCACCTGTTTTATCACTTGGAGGGCAATTGGATTGTGTAGCATGGGGAATCAAGCCTGTGGCAGCTGCTAGAATTCATTACTGTCTGGTTCATGACTTATGTTCAGTGGGGAGAAGGAAAATTGTTCCATTACACTGCTTGTTTTCTTTTCGTGTGCTAGTACAGCAGCAGAATTGAATAAATCTTCATCAAGGTTATTAATTTTATGACATCAGTTTTAGCTTTGTTTCTACTTCAATTTAGCAATGTTGTGATTTTATATGTTGTCCTTTTCTTCCTTTCTCCTCTTTTACTTGTGTGCTTCAGCTTTTTGGGCTTCTCAGATGTATAGGAAACTTGTCATGTGGGAATCTATCTCCAGAGGAAAATGTCAGCAGCTGTAGTTAGTTGAACTCTACTGACTTCACGTATCAAACATACTTTTTTTTTTTAAATCATTGTGTGTTTGTTGCTGACTCCAATAGGTGATGTATCTTAGTGATCCACTAATCATTTGTGATACCAGGAGACTGCTGCAGAAGGGGCTGTTACAAAAGAGCCAGTTTGCCGTATGTAAATCCCCCAGGGGAAAAGCTGTTTTCTATTTTATGCAAATCCATAGATGATATTGTGTGTTAATTGCTTTATTTATTAAACATTATTAAATAATTACATTAAACATATCTTTTGCCGAAATCCAGTATTTTAAGAAATAAAAATCTTATAAGAAGACTGTATAATTGGCTTTGTATCTTCGTGTAAGAATGTAGATGTTAGATTTTGTATCTAAGTTTAAACCAGTTATGAAATTTAGTCAGAGCACTGATTCCATTTGAAACCTTACTTGAATAGGTCTTTCCCTCTTTTTT
>NW_020455810.1:1386111-1415726 GCF_003342845.1 Nothoprocta perdicaria
AAAATCTCATTTCTCTTTTAGACATTCTTTTTTTTTTTTTTTTAATTTGGACATTGCATTAAATAAATTTGTGTGGGTTGATTTGACATTTACTGGACATTTTGGCACCAGGCTTCCAGAATGTGCTTCAGGTGCCTGGCAGATTTCTAAGTTGCTGTGAACTCATGTATTTCACAAAATGGTACAAGTCTTCCTCTCTGAAGCAGACGCACAGATTTAGTTCCTATGTAAGTCATTCGCATAGAGACTGTTCGTCATGCACATTTCAAATACCATTTTCTTAAAGGATTGATTTAATACTGTAGGTTCAATAGAGCTGTCAAACCTCAAGATATTTCTCAATGAATGAACTTTGTGCACAATTTTTATGGTGTAGTTTTCTAAGAGGGTAGTGGGGAAAGGAGAAATGCCCCAAATAAATGCACTTGCTCTTGATGCTGGTTATGTCAAAAATTGTCACTGATGCAGTGGGTGGTAGCAGTGCCTGTTGTTTCTGTTGTTAGCTCCATTTTTAGTATTTTAAAAGCTTTGACATTGTCTCTTGAGGAGTTAGAGAATCGCCAGCAGGAATCATCTCTCATGCCAGGGAAAAGCTTTGATGAAATATAAAATCATGTCATGGCGCAGAGCACATAACCCTTTTTTCCTGGTGGTCTGGCTGCTCACGCTCAGGGATGCTGTGCCTGGTCACCTTACCTCAGTGACCCACACCTGGCCCCCTACACACGATCTTCTGGCTTGACCTTGGAACTGCTCCCTCACTGTGGGCTTGCCTGGTGCTCCCTCTGCCATGGCAGACCCTGGCTACTCTCACCAGACCAGGCCCTGCTTGCTGAGTCAACTTTCCAGCTGGTTCTCTGGTGCGTGGTGGTAGCGGTGTGTGTTGCTGCTGTGGTCTCTCCCTTCAGGGCAGCCTGGCGGTGCTCTTCCCAGATGCGTGGCTCCAAACAGGTGAGAACATGGACTCTGTTCCTTCTATCCCGTCTTTGTAGAAGGCATGAACAGTGAAATGGTGCCATGGGCACAAACGTCAGCAACATTGCAAGCTCTGGTGTGTTACAGAGCTGGATAAGTCTTCTCCTGTTTTTGCTCTGGTGTTGATCCTCAGTTTGAACCAGTTTACTCCAGAAACACAATTCATTATCACTTACAGACCCCATTTTGGGGCTGGTACTAAGCCTGCTACTCTAGAGATTTTGAGCCAGGAAAAAAAACAGGCATAGAGAAGATACTTCCTCCATTTCTTTCTAAAGTTTAGTATGAGAAATCTGTGAATTTTGGAGAACATGAAAAAGCAAGTGTTTTATGCAAAATTCTCTCAGAATTAATGACAATACTGCTATAAATACTACTATGCAGCTGTTTTCACTGTAGGAAGAGCTGTCTTTTCAGCTTCTCAGAAATTCTACCTACCTTTTGGCTCATACGTCACTCACATTGATGATATTTATTCTCAATGTAGCAAATTGTTCCTCATTTCAGAGATTATAATGAAGAAAAAGAAAAAAAACTTTTAATATAGAATGCAGTAAAATTCCATCTTAGATTGTATGTTTGTCATCATTGAGGAAAAAATGTTTTTATCAAATTTAAATTGGTGCATTCTATGTACTAATTAGTTTATATAGAAAGTGTTTCTCATTTTCAACTACCCTTCATTAAATTCTGCTTGATTAAGAAATCAAGATGGTAGGCAATTCAACTCTTTTCTCCCTGTGTAATTTTTCCCTCATTGCTTTCTTGCTTCATCTTCCTTGCTTGCACAGTATCCAGATCTAATTAACTGTATATGGACATAAAAGTAACTTCCTAACAATCTTGCAATGGGGCTTGTCTAGTGCATGTGTACAACCCTTCCATTTTTAACATTATTATATATAATAATATATATACTATATATTATTGCATAGTATAATATAACATTGCATCTGCATAATATCTGTGTAGATGTGTCTGGAGGCATATGACTTAGAAATATATGACACAGGAACATATGATTTAGGAAAACCAATGCTGGCAACAGAGTTGGAAAATGAGAGAACATATGAGTCAATGTGCAAAATTAAAAGTTCTATTAACAGATTGCTTTTCTTTTTCTTTCTTTTTCTTTCTTTTTTTTTTTTTAAGAAAAAAGATAGTTCTTTCATGTCTACAGATACCAAGATCTACATTTTACTGGAGCCTTCTGGTATCGTTATTCTGTAATGCACATATTTTCCTCAAACTTTCTGAATTAATACCTTATCTTTTTGGATATGTTTGTCTTGCAGCTCAATTTATAGTTAAAATGTGTGATATAAATGATAATATGTGTGCATACTTGTGCACACATACTTATGCATGTGTTAATACAGAATGAAAAAGGAAAATGAAGATCTGGACTTCCAAGGTCAAACAATGAATACAAGTTGCCAAGCTTCCTTGTGAAGTCTAGATATCTTGAAAATAGAAATTTATTAGTACTTTCTTGCATATTTACTCTTAAGTATCAATTTCTAAGTTTCAATATTTAATAGTAAGCATTCATTTAATATATTTAATATTAAGCAATTTTAAAAACATCTTAATATCTTATTGTTTAAGCTTAAGTATTTAATAGCAAATATTCTTTGATATTAAGTACTTTTAATATGAATTATCATATTTAATATTCACTATCCCATTTTAATATTAGTTAAACAATAATTAAGTAAAAAGAAGAAAAAGAAGAATGCAAAAGAAGAAAAATATTGAATAAGCACCAGAAAAAATTGTAGAAGAAAAAGAGAGGACAGCCATATGTTTTAGCTAATTTATGTCACTTGTTAAATTGGAGGATTTCTTGTAAATTATGGTTAATGAATATTTGAGATAGTTTGATTAAAAATAGAGTTCAGACTCAGTTTTAGGGTTTGTGTTAAATGTAAAAACACCAGTGCCATTATCCATTGTTTCTCTTAACAATTCATATAAAAATTCTAATAATGGGAATGGAAATTTGCTGGGAAATGGAAGAGGGCAAACAGGTAAAGACCTTGAAGGAGCTAGTGAGAGATGCAGAGAAGGATAAGAGGGATAGAAATACTATATTTTAGATATAATCTATAGTAGTTTTCCTTTTTCAAATCTTAGTCGAGACAACAGATACTAAAGGGAGGGAAAGGAAAAAAAAATGTAGCTGAAGAGCTCTCCTTCCTTCTGTTTTGAGCTTGAAAAGAGCAATGTGATACATGTGCTGTTCTATCTTTTGCCTACATGTTAAAGCTCATTTGGAGGTGAAATTTCAATTTCAGATTAGAACTGAAGTTCTTACAGCATTCCTCAGCATAAAAGGAGAAGCATAATAAGAATTATAATATTTTGCCACTCAAAACTATTGTTTGAAATTGAAAGCACCTCTTAACTTGCTAGTGAAGTCATTATTTCTGCTGAGAACTGAAGTACCTATTTCAGTTTTTACTTCAAAGATGTAGAAAATAAACAACAGATGTTTGACTGCTGTTATAAGAACTTGTGGGTTTTTTTTCTTTTCCAAAGGTACCATCTTAGAACAAGAACATTTACACGGAGAAGTGGATTTATGAAACTGTTACCATCTGTGAAAGCAGCTCAACATGCTTTAACATCAGGCATTGTATCAGGTTAGATACTCATTTTATATGAATTATCTGCAAAAATGTGACAATTACCTTGAATTTGTGTTAAAGCACAAGTATTTCTGCCTATATATATATATATATAGGCAGAAATAGGCATTTACATATATATGTGTATATATATACACATTATATATATAAAACATATATATAATGTGTATATATATAGCCTCTCACTCAAAGTCCAGAAAAACTTGTATAAACTTGAATAACGCATGTATAAGTGGAAAAAAAATGTGAGAAACATGTTTTTTTCATGTTAACTGACCTCACTATGTCATGTGTTACAGTATACCCTCCTATATTCATGCAGTTGTAGTTCATAGCTGCATTGCGTGCTCTCATTGAAGTTTGATTCCAGCACATTAATGCTGGAGCATTTTGGGCAGCACCCATATAAGTTGGACATTTTAATCTTACACTATTAGTGCTATAGCAGTGATAACAATTTATTTACATTAGCTTAACTCATGTATATCAGTAATGTTTTAATTGCTTTGCATAAAGTATGCAGAAGATAAAATAACCCATTGCAACCAAAGATGATATTAAATTGTGCCTTCAAAGAAAAAAAAAATACTTCAAACTTTACTGCTAACTTGGTTTGCATTTATTTATGACACTACACTGTGAAATAATAAAGTTCAAAAATTCACAGCATATCACAGAATAGATAATGACATGCTGAGTTTTCATTTTAGATATTTAAGAGGTATTTTTGTCACTGAGAAAAAAAAAAAAAAGCAAGCCAATAAAGATATTTTAGAAAGAATATAAAATCAGTTAATACTTGAAGGGTGTTTTCCTTTTTCAGTCTAAAAATTCTGCATATCATCCTTACTTTCTAAATAAACAATACAGCTTTTCTTGATTTTTCCAAAGGAAGAGATCTCAAGTTTTCAAGTGAATGTGTTTGAAGTCCATCAGTATGTTTACTCTTTGGATAAAATGAACCAATTATATGCATAATAGGAAAAATTTCACAAGAGGATAAAGTATAATCTAATGGAATTGAATTCACATAAAAAAAGCCTAGTCTGATTTTGAATTCCAAATTTGATCAATTGGCTTTAGAGTTATAATGTATTGTGTCAACACTATAGAAATTACGTTTGCTCCCTACATATTGCATGAGAAACAAGGAGGACTGAGCATATACCTTTATATATTTTAAATACAACACTGTCACTAATTCACAATTCTATTGTTTGTTTGTATGAGTTTGTTTATTTGTTTGTTTTTGCTGTTTTACTTTGGCCAGAAGCATTTGTTTTAGTGAATTAAAAATATTTCAACTGTATTTCTACTGTAGAAGTGATGTGCCTGACTCCTCAGTCTGGTTAAAGCAATGCTGCTGGCAGTGTTCCAGGAGCAAATATTGAGCAAATATGTCAAACTTTGAAATCAAATCCAAGCTCATCTTTTCATCTCCAATGCCATCCACATGTTTTACTGCAAAAGAGTAGTAGCAATTAAATCACTTTTCTCCTTCTCCTTCTCACATCTTTGTGCTGGAAATATTGAAACCAGACATATTGCAAGAATTAGGTGGTTATTATTTACAAAAGCATAGGAAGACTGTAAATGTCCTTATTCGACAATTTAGTATTCTGGTCCTGATTACTATGATATCTTCTACCCTATGTGCTTTACACAGCAAATGGTAGCAGTAGGACAGCAATAGAACCAGGCTTTGCTTTTTCTCAGTAAGATATTGTTCCTTGCATTAAGAAGGAGAAGAGGTTGTTGGTAACTTTTGAAAGCACCTCTGCTTTCAAAAAGCAGTTCTGCTGCTGACTTTATTTGATGAAATAATCTTACTTAACCCTGTTTCTCTTCTGATTTTTTTTCAGTAGTAATGATATTATTTCCTCGATTATAGTATTTAAAACCCATAATTATTGTTATAAAGGGTATAAGTAAGTGACTAATAATTTTGGATTTTTCTGTTATAATTAATACATAATTTAGTTCATCACATTTCATACTTTTACAGTCTTCAGATCAACCAATATTAGGTATAGTAATAAGATCATATGAAGATGTTACATATTTTTAGACTTACATGGAACATAATATTAATATGAACCTGAATGAATTTGCTCTAAGAGAAACTCAAGATGCCTGTCATCTACACACTTGCTTATGTGTTCATTGTTGCAAGAAGAAATTATTAAAAGGAAATATGTTTAACACAGGAAAAATATTGAGAATTAACTTATATTGTGCTGGCTTATGCACAAAAAGAAAAAAAAGGCACATAAATCTTTGCAGTTTTCTAATTAGAGAACTATGTGTGACTCCTTTAAATAGAAAATATCATATTGAATTTATAATATTAAGATGTAAAACATCTTATAAAAAAAAAAACCATGTTCAGAAAAAAAAACGTTTTCCATGCCAAATTTCTAAATAAAGGCACACTTCCTTTAACTAAAAGAAATTTTTTATTTTGAAATCATCTTTTGGTGATAGAGAAAATATTTTTTGAAATTAAGCAGCATAAAAATTACTTACAAACTTTAAAGGTAAAGAGTTGTGTAATAGAATTTGAGTTAAAGGTGAAAAATAGCAAGTTGTGATGTCTGATTTATTAGTCAAAAGATTCAATAAATCACCGTTAAATGTATTTAAGCAATGAACTGCACATTCCAGTTGTAGACAATTAATTGCAACTTTCTAAAAGCTGTTAAAACATTAAGGCTTCGATAAAATTGCAGGTCAGAATGCTCCAATATATGGTTTCTAATTATTTGCAGGGCAAAATTCCATAAAATGCTGATATTTCAACTGAACAGTTTTATCTTTCATTGATAACTGGTAGGTCTATGCGCATAAAATACCAATTATAGACATTATTACAAGTGTACTGTATATTATCTGGTTTTTAGCCTTGTGAGAGTTATGAAGATCATCCTTTTTTTTTTTTTTTTAATAGCTAGAAATATTTATTTGATAATTGTGGCTTTGTCAAATAAATAGAGTGGAGAACTACTTATTTAAATGAAGGATTTGGTTCTGCGTGGATAAAGTTCCTAAGTCAAGGCATCAAGCTGATGAGGAAAGAAGGTAGCAGTGTCAGTTTTGGAAAAAGAAAACTGCACCTACCGAAGGAGAAGGATGCAGCTAATGGCAGGGTTCTCTGAGTCTGTTATTCTTCAAAAGATATGTAGGATGGGAAGGAAAGACCATTTCAATGTGCTTCTATCTCCTTCAGCTTTGCATGTTTTTCTTTTTAACATGTCATCATCTGTGAGCAGATAGATGATTCAGGACTCAGCTCAATCAGGTATTTGGCCATTTTTAAATATTTTACTGCAAATGGAGTCAAAGGAGCAGCAGTACTGTTACCACCTTTGTTTTTCTAGAAGTGGGTGTGACTGGAGCTGTTATTGCTGAGGATCACTAGATGTCAGCAAAGCAATCTAGAAAAAGCCTCCTCTCTGAGAACCCCCAAAGTAAACGACAGCTAAAACCTCCATGCACGTAACAGAAAAATTTAAGCACATTACGTTGTTGTTTTAGTTCAAGTTAACTTGACCTAGGAAACTAGAGTTACTGTTTAGTTCTGTTAGTTCTGTTTCAATTCATAGTCAAACTGCCTGCTCTGTGTAGGGAATCATCATCTGTGTGTCTAGGGAGGGATGAGCAAGTGTGACATTTAAGACACTAAGTAAGGAAGACAATGGGTAGCAAACTGAAAGAGAAAAGTAAGTCCCGTTTCCTCTCTGTTGTCAGATCCCAGAGGTCCTCTATGATGCACAAATTCTGTATCCATTTTGGGGTCCCTCTGCTTTCTTCTGTATTTTCCCTGGCTTTCAGCTGGCTTCTGCTTCAGGTGTGGTAACATCTGTCTTTGCACTCAAGGTGATGGTGCTTACCAGCCACTCAGATGTCATCTTCCAACATATGTTTCATTCTTGCTTATGCTGTGTTCAAGAGTGGCTTGTTTTGTTTTTTTCTTGACAATTTTTATCTCATAGAGCAATCTCCCTAAAACCCTTGTCTTTATTCCCCTGAGCCTTTTTAACATTTGGGTCTGCTTGTAGGGTGTTTGCAGAGGTTTACCTAGCTGTTCTGTGGAACCAAACACTTGCAAAAAGCTTTCCTAGATTCTCCGTGGAACCCTAGAACAGCTATGGCACCAACTAGAGCTTGAACCTGGGAAACAAGCAGCTTCTGCTACATGGGGTACAACAAAATGTAACTGGGACAATCTACAGACAGAACACATAGTTTAATATTGCATACGTTTCAGTATATCTGCACTCATAGGTATATAAGTGCTATGATTTTAAAGATTTAGAAATACCTGGTACATGACCATTCTGTAATCTTTCAGGTTTTCTTTTTCTTTTTTTTTTCCTTTCCTTTCCTTTTTTTTTTTTTTTTTCCAGTCAAGCTTTTTCTTAGTATCTATGCAGTGAAAGCTTTTGTAAAAGCATCTGCTAAGCAGCTTAAGGAATTGTCTTAAAACCAAAAGCGTAAAGTGGAGCTTATTGTGGTACGTATTAATGGAACAGATACAGGCTGTATCTGAACAAGAAAACACATATATTGCCTTTGGAGGAGACTGAAAAGTTCATCCTTTGTGTCTGATGAAACTTGTTGAGTCAGAAATGTATGCTGCTGCAAGGCAAAAAGTAATAATCTCTGAGGATCAAGAAGAGTGCCCCCAAAAATTAGTTAGCCAGGTTTAAGACCATGAAGTATTTAATGTGGTCTGTGAAACTGCTATTTAGTGTTAAGTTACAAATGTTCATGAGAATGAAGCAT
Source organism: Nothoprocta perdicaria (assembly GCF_003342845.1). Lineage (NCBI taxonomy): Eukaryota > Metazoa > Chordata > Aves > Tinamiformes > Tinamidae > Nothoprocta > Nothoprocta perdicaria. Next base: position 1,394,523 of record NW_020455810.1, read on the forward strand.
TCTTTAAAGAAGTGAAGCATTGAGTTTAATACTATTAACTTCAGATAATTCCTGGTTTAAGGCTTTAAATTTATTTTTGAAGAGATAGTCATTTTGGAAGGTAGCACTGCGCAAGACTACTGCAGTGCTTTGCTGCTGCTGCACTAGAGGTGCCCAACCTATTTAAACATTGTCATCATATGAGTTTTGTTGCTAGGGGCAGACAGTAAATGCTGTCTGTTGCCTCTCCAATATCTAGAACATCTTCATAGCAACTGAAAAAGGCCAAGATGCAAGTTTTTTTGATAGTAATTCAGTGGCAAAACTTACAAATTTTCAACTTTTAAAAGGAATATCAGGATTTAAGCTTCTTTTTAAGCATGGGAAAAGGAGGATATTATTTAGTAGCTATCCTTAAAACAAGCCATTAAATATGAGAATTAACTTGGTGATGTAAGAGCTGAGGATGTAGGAGTGGTGTGAACTTCAAGGACAATAATAGACAAGAAGAGTCTTTTAGATTTCAATTTGTGACTGAATACTGTGAACCATTTCAGCTCACAAGCACTACAGGAGTGCCGCTAAATCCACAGCCTTAACACAGGGCACAGGAATAAAAGGAAAGATACATATCATGCTCCAAAAATAGCTTTTAAATGTCATGAAATCCACCATAGCTTATGTGTGCTTGTTTGCTCAGAAACATGCACTATCTAGACATGCATTTTTCATGTTATGTTAGCGTTTGATAAAATTAATCCTCTTCTCAGGATAGGTCTTAGTATATGGACGCTTTCTACATTTCACTTGACAAAATAAGATCAAGTACTTATGTGTAGCATTTTGCAGCGCAAAGTGCGGATCCTTCACTCTGAATAAGTCAAGTGTATCTATTTTCAGGCTCCTTCAGATTAATCTCTATGAGGTTTAAAGCAGGTCTGCTAGTGACAAAAATCATTAACAATCTTGTTTGCTGACCTCTTAAATGCTTCACAGCACTTACTGGGGCCTTAGATGTTGCTTCGTGATATGATTTAAGTTTCAAATCATGTTGACACTGTTCAGAATATAACAAAGTAGTTTTTAAGGTGATATTGATGCTAGCACCCTGAATAATGGCAGTCACAGAGTGGTTGCTTTGTGTAGTGTAATTTTGGAGCACCCTCCGAAATCACTGCGAATGTTGTAAGGACTGTTCTGCTGGTTATTGTCGAAGTCTGAAATCTATTTTGCTATTTTTCTGACAAATGGAAAACAGGAATAACAGATTGCTGGTGTAGCCTGATTGTTACATGATGTCCATACAGCTATTGATACACAGAAACATGACGGTATCAGAGGTAATATCATTAATAATAGAGAAGGTGCAAGAGTGCCCAGGCAGGAGAAGAGCTGTCCCTGAAACCAGGCAAACTGAGCTAGCGAGTTAGTAGGGGACTCGCTGGTTCGGCTTGTTCCCACATGCATTCTGTATGGCTGCTGATCTTTAGTTTCAGGAATATGGTGGAGAGACGCATACCATACAAAATGTGTTGCTTTTCTTTTGAGCTGAGCAGCTTTCCAATGTCTTTTTGTTTTAGAAGCTCTCTGACTTGGTCTCTTGAGTGTAGCATTACAGAATCACAGAATGGTTGAGGTTGGAATTGACCCCTAGAGAACATCTAGTCCAACCTTCCTGCTCAAGCAGGGACACCCAGAGCATGTGGCACAGGGTGGCATCTAGGAGGGTTTTGAAGACCTCCAGAGAAGGAGACTCCACAACCTCCCTGGGCAGCCTGTGCCAGGGCTCTGTCACCCTCACAGTGAAGAAGTTCCTCCTCACCTGCAGATGGAACTGCCTGTGTTTCAGCTTATGCCCATTTGCCCTTGTCCTATCGCTGGCCACCAATGAGAAGAGCTTGGCCCCTTCCTTCCTATCCCTTCATGAACTAGTTACAGTAGGCTAGTTTAATTACAGTAGGCTAGTTTAGGGGGCAAGGGTGAAAAAAGGAAAATACTGCAGTTAAATGGATGAGAATAAGTTGCAAAACTTTGATCTGATTTTAGCAAGTTTGCTTTTTTTAATATATGCATCAATATTGATATGTGCAAGATTTGTCTTAAATGTGGCATGTTCTGAATCCTGAACTCTTCAGTTCTATTTTGCTGTCTTTTGCTATTTTAATTATACAGTAGTGCTAGAAAATGTAGACATAGCAGAATAAAACAATTCTGCAGTTGTCCAGTTGTCCTGGGTTTTGTGTTCCAGACATATGTCTGTTCATAGTAAATTTTACTGAGGTAAATTGAGAGCGTGATTTCAGGTCTCTGCTGCTATTTCTTTGAATTGTATAGCTAGCATTTTCATGAAGTTATCTAAATAGGGCAGAACTGTGTTAATATTTTAGATTACTTCCTTGGCATAATAATAATTTATAAACTTCATTTTTATGGGAAAAAAAATCATATATTCATTTGAATGCAACAGAACTTTCTGTAGCTAAAAATATGAAGGAAAAAATTTGAAAACTGCTTCTCTTAAAAATATTTACCTGAGAGGTTTTTTGAAGATTTGCTTTTTTTTTTTTTTTTATCTCCAGTAACACTGTGCTTTTATACACAGTACATACTATGAAAAGTTGTTTGTTTTCTTAAAAAAAAAAAGGGGGGGGGGAAAGAAAAAGAAGTTTTCAGAGAAACAGAGTATTCTGAAAGTTATGCCTACAGTGGAGGAAGAGGGAAAAACCTTGTGTAATCATTGTAAATGAATGTTGAAGGGCATTCGTTGAAATGTCTTAAAATCAAAGTTCTTAATCACAATGTGCTGGAAGGCCGATAAAACTGACAATAAGATTGTATCTGAGAGTATATCCTATATTTTCTGAAAATATGTTGAAATATACCCAACTTCTTTCTTCAATAGTCTCTAATCAAGGAATATGCATTTGTGAGTCAATTAAAGTGTATTATATAGTTTTCCAATCAGTGTAGTATATTTGACTTGCAGCTTATCTTTGATGGGTATAACATAGCAGAACATTGGGTGACAGGAAATTCTGAAGACAGAACTCTGTAACTCTTTAGTTAAAGCAAATCTGAAAGATACAATTATTCTTTAGCTATTTTAAAGAAAATAGTAAAGTATTATTAAGAAATACAAACCTTGAGTTGCTCCAGTACTACTTAGACTGTATCTCAAATAGGCACTAACTCCAAATAGGGAGGTATTAGTTCAAGTGGTAGTGTCTCTGCAGTGTTACATGCAAGAGACCACAATTAACTGTGGAAAAGTTGTATTTTTAAAAAGGAAGACGAACAAACACCTTAATAAGCACTACATATGATGCCTATGCCTTGTAAGGAAATGTTGAGTGCAGGTGATCATGGAATATATTAGGAGTATCTAAATAGAAATTGGTTATTTAACTGTACACAGGTTATGTAGCAAGTCTTCATTTTGAAATAATTTCTGTGAACTACCTTGCCCGAGAAGGCAATTTAGCAAATAAACGCATTCCAGGTGAAGCCACTTATTTTTAAGGGCCATGTAAGTCATTCTTGGTAGGAAAATTTATTTGATCCCTCATGCAAGATAGTGCTTTTTCAATTGCTGATAATGTGGCCAAATTTTTATAGTTGAGGGATGATGACACTGGTTTACACGTGCAGTGTGGAGAGTTGCCAGGCTTGCCATTGGTATTTACTGATGATTTGGTCTTTGGTTTTCCTCTGATGCTTCTGATATGAGTTGGGACACATGGCTTCATTCTCAGCTGCAGAAGTTTATCCACAATGGTTTCTTCTGACTACCTGATGAGAAGAGGCTTCAGTGCTGAGTGTGAGGAGATTCCACTCCCTCCTTTTTTTCCTACTCCCCTGCCAGGGTGGTTCAGCTGCATACAAGTGGGTGAGGGCACCCTGCTAAAAGGTGACCAGCTGAGAATACTGAGAAAGAACAGAATAGAAGACTTGGAAATGAAGTCAAAGTTGGTGTCTGGAAGGTCTGGGATGCGGTTAAAAGCAGGTGGGAGTAGGTAAAAGTAAACTAAGAGGAGAGAAAGGGATATGGGCTGATGTGGAAAGGTAGTGTCTTAAAGATATGGAACAAGGAATGAAACAGCAGAGAGAAAACATGTGGGGGGGAAAAAGGCAGCAAAATTAGTAAAAGAAGTTAGAAGTGAGAAGAATCTTTATCCACATCTACTGTACTTTATTACAAAGCATGTCTTTGCATCAACAGTCCCTGTGTCTTGATACTAACTCAGGGAGGGTAGAATGGAAATTAGGCTCAGTAGTCTATAAGGGTACTCACCTATGTTTACATTATGATAAGAATATTTAAAAGATAATTTCTAGGCACACTCAGTTAGAAAAGGTCATCCTGAAGTGACAGTTACTCTTTAATAGTCTCAGTTACTTGCTAGTAATAAACTCCATGCCTATCTGTTTTAGACTTTACCTGGCAAATTTTTATCATTTTGATTTATATATTTTTTTTAATTTTTCTTTTTTTAACTTTTTTTTGTTACAAATGATGCGTATATATTAGTCAAAAATGGATTTTTTTTGGTCTAGAATCCTTCTGCTGAAACAATGAAAGATTTCACAGCCAAGTGCTGAAACGACCAAGAACCTTTAAAGTGTTCCCAGCAGATTTTTCTTTTGTTCCACGTGTGTCGTTCCTATGGAGTAGTCACTGTTGCTATGTTTCTTTATTTTCCTCTTTGTGACTGTTAGAACATATCTAGTTGGGTTAACATGCTCATAGTTAGTAGGGAATAACGTAATTGCTGCTTCATTATAGGAGGTATTTTAGAAGTGGCTTTCTGAGTTAGAAGAATCTCCAAAATGTTGCAATCTCTTTAGCAATGGCATAATTATGAGTAATTAACTAAACAAAGGACGGTTAATTGTAATAAGGTAACATCCTTTTTGGAAACGGGAAGGGGGAATAGGGAGCAGAGAAGTAAATGTGAATAATATTTGGCTATTGCAGTATCCTGAGCTTTGCTACTGCCCAATGCCTACTTGCACCTATCAGTCTAAAATGTCTAGTGCAAGGAAGAAATTAACCATTTTAGTCAATACTATGCGGTCAGACAGGTAAAGTAGTAGCCTACCCCGAAATCTCTGCAGTCTCAGTGGTACGCTCAAGTGCATGCTTTCTCACCCAAGGGAAACGCAGATGCTTGACAGCAAGCTTTTGAGAAATGTCTGGAGCTGTGTAACTTTTAACAGTTAGTGGTTTATTTCTGACAGATGTGAGATAAAGAAATGATGAAAGTGGTACTGGCAAAAGCTGGCGTATTACACCTCTTCTTTTTTCATTGATGTGCTCAGCTGCTGACTTTTGGCCACATGGGCAGCAAAGTATCATTCTGAAAAACGTTGACACAGTTTACAAACCAGCAAAAAGAAATATTGGGCTTCAGGTTTCTCGTAAAAAGCTCTTGACAGGCTGCTGTCTTTCCAAGTCAGTCAGATCCTCCAGCCTTTCAGTTCAAACTTGCTTGAGCATGAAACTAGATTTTGTCACAGTGTATACCATGCTGACTGAAAAAGTGTCTTGAGAAAAATCCTAATGGAGCCAGATGGAATGGTATGAAGAGTGAAGCAGCTTGGAGATGAAAAGCCCTTTTTTGCACCATGAAGTGCTGCTGCAGCACTGGCCCCAGATTGGCCAGGTACAGCTGTGACTGATTCAGCCCAGTTCAAGTTCAGGGGTCCAGCAGAAAGAATTCACACTTTCCTGTATTCATTTTATTGAAGGCTTCTTCAAGTACAGGTTTTCCTCCCAATTTCTAGGTGCAAACACTTTTTCGGAGAGGAAAACATAATAAACATGTTGCACCTCAGAATGGGAATGGCCAGGCACACAGAGAACACAGCCTCTTTTAGTTATGGAAGTGGATGAGAATCTGAATCTGTTTGTTTCAACAAGGCAAAATTTTTACAATAGAAATGCCAGGGCAAGATCAATGTCAGATCAACTAGAAACAACAGAATTGTGGAGTATTAACAAAGGAAGTGAAACAAATGCTGGATGTCAACCTTGCCAGTATAACCTTTCTGTGCCAAGAGTATAATGTGCTCCCTGTGATACAGCCATCACGTTGTACTGGGATCATTGTCATCTGAGGATCATTATTAAACTGTGCATACTCCATACCCACTGTTTATCATTTTCCGATTGCTTTTGGCTTAGAAGTTCATTAAAACCATACGCTGTGACCTTTAGATTTTTGAAGGGTGTGCTTTGACTCGTAACTTCTACTTTTGGATAGTTCCTCTGAAATGAGATTTAAACTTGGAAAAGGCCATAATATAAAAAAGCCTGTTATGAGGATGCACATGAACAAACATTTTGCCAGAATCAGGGTTAAATTTGTGCCATAGATTTATGGGCCCAATAAATATACATTGCTCCTGTAAGCCAAGTGATGACAGATTTTTTTTAGCAAGGTAGAAAGTCAATGAAGATAGAGCTTAGCTGAAAGACTGGTTGAAAAAAGGAGCCCTCACCATATGTTATAAGCAGAATAAATGGACATACTGTGAAGAGGAGTACATACACATTAACCGTGAAGGCATCTTAGCATTAATCAGTAAAACTGAAGCCACTGCCAAGACACAATCATACTTTGATAAAAGCAATGAAAGCAATACTGAACTAAATGCAGAAGCAAAATAAGGCCAACAAAGACCCTTTTACTGTTACCTGAAATGATTGCCTTTTGGAAATAAGTGTCTTGACAAGAGTCTTCATGGCAAGTTTATGCAAGTTTACTTAGGATGATGGTAATAAGGATGAAGACTTGCGTACCACTCCTGACTACAAATAGTTTTTCTTTACATACCACAATATTCCCACTTGTGTTTGAGGTAGGTTATTTGAGACAACAGCTGTAGTCTTTTATGTGGCTGGTTACTGATTTTATCTGTTGGGCACATGAAGCCACTGTCTTTTACAGAGTCACTTTCAGTCGCTTTTGGCAGTAGTATCTTTGGTACTGAATTGATACAGAACAGAGGTTTTTTTTTCTTCTTCACTACAGAACATCACTAGACATCAAAATGTGTGACTTGTTAGTATTAATTCAGGACTCCTTATTTCCTTGGTGATATTCACATGTCAAATTAATGTCACCTAAGGTGATAACTTAAACCTTTACCTCCTTCCCTTTATGTGGCTTTTATAGAGCTGAAATTAAGAAAGCTGAAGATGTACAACCTTTTAGACTAAAAAAGATTATCTTGCTCTCTGTTAAGGATCAGAATAAGCCATATATAATCTGTTACCAGATCCTTAGCAACAGAAGGAAGGTGAGGTATCTTTGGGCAAGTTTGCACTGCTGCATAAGTAGTGCTGTAACTTACAAATGAAAGCATTCGGTAAAGTTGGCTTTGGCTGGAGATGGGAGTGTGGCATCACCTTATCTGAGCTAAGCTGCATCTACTCCTTAAATACTAACCTGGGTGCCAGGGGTGTAAGTGGATGAGTTTTCTGAGTTCATTTAGTTCAGTGTGGCATCTGTGTGTGAACAAGAATTTCTCGGGAATTATGTTCCTTGGAACCTATTTTTAATTATGCAAAAAGGAGATTTCCTTCAGCTACCTTAGTAACGGAAATCAGCTGGTCAGTGATATGATAATAGATATGATAATTATCTAGCATATGATAATTATCTAACATAGTATGTTAGATAATTGACATCATAACATGTATGATGTCAATCAAGTAATGTCAGTCAGGTAATTGACTACTTTTCCTTTATTTTTTTTTCTTTTGAAGGAGCTAATGAAAGCATTGTGGGATTGTCTTGAGCTGCACTTTACTTCCTATAAAGCCGATGTCCCTATTGCTCACTGGCCCAGTGTTTCATCCCGTGAGTTTAGAGATTTACTCATACTTTATTTAAGCTGTTTCCATAGTGTTTGAAAACAATGCAATGAGTATTTAATGAGAATGCATGGGTAAGTAATGCCAGTGCATAGGTATTTTATGACAATGCATAGAATGAAGCTGGGAAAGGAAGGAAGAAAAATTAGATCAGCTGCTATTCCACTTGATTGTTTCATTTAACAAAACCAAGAGAACTAATGCTTTTTCATGTTTGTGTGTATAAACTCAATAGTCAGGTCAAAAATTATGGATTATAAAGTCTTACCATTAGTGCTCATAACTGTCTTGAAATATGAGCTATAGGATTGTTTTGTGCCAAATCTTGTTTTGTTTTGTTTTGCTCTAAGAGAAAAAGAATCTGGCCAAATGTAATCATGCAGAGCAAGCCATATACTTCTGAGGAAAATGTTTTCTTGCTTTTTCAGATAGCCTCTGAATGTGTAAAGTAAAATATACAGCAACGGATAATACGGTAAACAAAAAATCTAGATCTTTTTGGCATAATCAGTGCATTTAAATTTGCTTTTATGGTGAATGGCTATATAATTGACCCCTCTATATATTATATTTGTTTCTCTATAAGACACATTTGTTCAATTTGTAACTAATGTCAAATCTTTATTTGCTTGATGTGAAATGATCTAAGGGAAGGATGATCAGTACTAAAAATGGTTCCATGTTGATCACTTTCTATTGTAATTCCATCATTAGACAAGCCTTCTGTATAAATTAATTGTACTAACATTGTAATAAGACCTAATTTCTTATTCTAAATTTCTGCAACCCTACTTTTAAATTTCTAGCAGTGGCATCTCTATAATGTTAATCTCTGAAGTTTCTATAGGAAACACTATCTGCTGAAATCTACTGTGAAATCATTCTCTGAAGGGTTTTGATTGAGTTGCTTTATGCTTAGACTTCTATTATTCATGATCAGACCTTGCTATTGAGTGATGTATTTCTCAGAATATGACATTTTAATGTTAACTGTTGGGTTGGGCTTCCCAGAATTCTATGGAAAGAGCACAGATCCTGATCAGTGTTTGTGAGTAAATCCACTTCTGCATGATAGATTGTGTTGAGTATGGGTATTTGTTGCTTATACAGAGAACACATGCATAAGCAAAATTGTGTTGCCTCGAATGATCTTGTGAGCCTCAGTAATGAATCGGGACTGTGAGCTGTTGCAGGGAGATGGGTACGAGTGAAGTCCCCATGGCTGATTAAGTTGTCACCCTCATATGTGAGGACTGCTGGTGCTGATGTCTTGAAGAGTTTACAAAATGTGTTGCCAAAAATTGAACAGGCATCATCCGTTCAAATAGGGATGAGTTGATTAGGTATCTGAATGATGTTGTGTTTATGACATGAACCCAAGATTAAGAGCAAAGGGGAGAGGAAATATACATTATTGCATCACTGGTCAGTTGACCTATTTGAATTTCTAAAGCTTCTTTGTTTGTGATTATTTAATATGTGCCAAAAATAAAAGACTTATGAATGAAAAGTCAGGAACCTTAAATGCTTTTCAAAGCATCAATCTGTTATACATTTAAATACTTCAAGGAACTAGTATGTTGATAACCACAGGTTAAACATGTTCTCTGACCTTTCCAGCAGTAGTAGGTTGCAGAGCTCTTACTCCATTTTATCAGCTTCCAGAGGCACGCTATAGATCTCTAAGCCCAAAGCCTCTGCTGATAGACATGCAGGCCCTTTGCCAAAAGAATATATATATTTTTTTAATGAGATTGCAGTAAAATGTGTGAGGACAAGAGTCTAGGAATAGCAGCTTCCTAGATGTTGCAGTTCCTCTCTCCTATAAGTTTCTGGTAATTTCATATAGTGTGTGTGTATACATGCATGCTCTTGAGTAGCTTGACTGGCAATAGGAAAAGTTTCAGTATTTGGGGAAGTAGAAGTTCACTCTCTGAGTTTCTGATGAAGGATATAAAAGGCATATTAGGTACTAAAGGCTGCGTTCTTCCAGAGTTTAAATGTCCTGTTGCTCATTGCCTTTATTCTTGCAAAAACTATGTAAAATAATAAAACATTAGCATAAAAAAAGAACAGGAAACTGAGAAACACTGAAGATGATTTTTCCATGTCTGTGGAGTGAAAGAAGCATAATTAAGCTGGTGTGTGAACCCGTATCTGAGTCCTCATTCAATTTAATTTGACTCAAAGCAAATTTAGGGTATCTACATTTTTGCTGAATAAGGTGTTACATTAAGGGCTATTTCAAAAAAAAAAAAAAAAAAGAAAAAGAAAAAAGTTTCAAGTGCAGATAACATACTAAGATGTCTGGATTTGTCTGTCCTTTCTTCCATCCTTCCTATGTTTGAATCTTAAAAACTTAAAGAACTCCTGGGAACATTTAACAGAAATGAAATTGGAAACAGGTATCTGTTATTCTGGTTATTTATATGTGATCAATCTTGTCTTGTTTCATCACTACCTACAATCAGTTGAGCTGATGTTTACTTGAAAACGTAACATCATGATATGCTTTCAACGTCTGGTACATTATTAGCCACAGGAGAGGGTTACTAGTGGTGTTGTCTAGCAGCTTTCTGTTGGATGCAAGGAAGACAAAACTCTAGAGAAAACGTTTTGCTATTGACTCTGATATGTGTAAACATTAATTTTCCCTCTAGAGAAAACACTGGAGACTTTTCTTTTTCTCAAGAACCTTAGAAAACCTTCCCTGCTAGGATGACTCACTTCAGCAAGATAGCATAATGAGTATATTTCTCTCTAAATCATGCTATTGAAAATACAAAGTTTAAATTTGAGAATTTATTTAAGATAGTAACTTAGTACTAAACGTTTTACAACACGTTAACTTTGAGATGCTGAGTCATTCTAAGCTAAGGTTGAACAAAGTTTTGAACAAGCTAATCTGAATAATGAGGAGGCTTTTCTGTTCTGATGACATACACAGAAAGGATTAAGTAATCTGTGAAGCGGACTATAGCATAAATTAAGTAAAATTTGGTATTTTCAAGAGCAAATAGCTGATTTTCAGTGCACATAAATAGCTAAGAAAATCAACTTTTCTCCACTGTAAGAGTTTTTTCTGATATCAGATAGAAGGTAGAGGAACACCCTACTAATTAATATGCATGGGCACATTAATAATGGTAATAGTAAGTAGCAGAGATAAGATTTGAATGCAAGAAGTAAACATTCCTTATTGCAAATCTTAAGGTAAATTGAGTTAAAGGAAAGCTGGACTTTGAGCAAAACAATGCTTAATGATTTCTGAAGTCATGACAGTATCCTATTATGCAGCACTGTCACCTCACGACAGCACTAATTAAATACAAGTCTGATCCGGTACCCTCTACCAGGGAAGAGGGAAAGAACAGTAGGAAAGAAAGCTCCACCAAAAAAAAAAAAAAAAAAAAGTTTTGTTTTGTTTGTTTTGAGCAGATCATACCAAAGATGCCTGATTACAACTTACAATGTGTTTTGGTGGGAGATGGAAGTTTTGTGCAGTGCAAGGACCTCCACGAGTGATGTGCTTTGTGCTCTCTTGTCCCTTTCCTCTCTCACCACCTCTTCCAAGCATTAAATTGCTTAGAGAAAGCATTCAAGCATATTTCCATGCCAGTATTCATCTTAAAAGAAGTACTCTTGGAAAATTTCTTATCAGCCCTGTATAAGACTGTAGACAATTTCTGCTTATTTGCTTCCCTCTGCTCAACATCCATAAAAGATATCTAGCGATAGGGAACAGAGGTTATGCTGTTGTTAATGTTGGTTTGCTACTCTATCATACTATCCCATCTGTGACTCTTACAATTTTAATGCCTTGGTACTTGCCACTGGCATGACTCAATAGCTAGATAGTTGTCTGTTCACTGGAAAAGAAAAGCACGTGTGAGGAGAAAATGGCATGGATTTTTATGCACCACAGCATCTTGTGAGCACAGTATGTAGTAGATCTTCCTCAAACTGAGCAACGGAGTTTAAAATGCTGACAGACTGACTGGGAGCTCCTCCCCGCTCTTCGGTTTCAGGGGAATCAGATGCAGTACATTTCAAGGAGTACAAGTGCTATGTTCACTTACTGCTGCAGTCTAATGTAAGAACTACGTCTCACAGATTAGTACATCCAGCAAACAGGCTAAGACGTGTCTTTTTGGCTGGTAATTCAAACTTCAGTAGAAAAGATGTCCATTGTGGTGGTGCTGTGCTGCCAGAAGAGGCAGCAGTTGCCTTCAGTTAGAGTCTGTATTATGTTTGGGCTATTTTAAAACTATAATTTTTAAATGGTCACTCATTGGTTATTTGTTTTCCTTTATCCCTGTTTCAGTGTCTGACTACCATTGACATATATTTTTAAATCTGATCCTACATTTTTTTCCAGTTTGGTCTACTTACTCTTCCTGGAACTCACTGGTAAGTTTATATCACAACACAAAAGCTGGAGTGAAAACTCTTCAGAGTCAGACGCAGCCTGTTGTTTGGTGCTGCATTCTGTTGATGTCCCATCTGGAAATGTAATTTATAGCATATGAAGCTAAACAAAATACCAGGTTAAATATGAAAAAAAGCATTCATTTATCTAGCTTTGCTAAACATAAAGTGTAATTCCTCTTATGTGATAGACATAATGGATTCACGTAAATTTTTATGGGGACAAAAAGAAAAATGAACCTCATTCCAGATTCAGTAAAATTAGCGATACTTGATATGAATGTTGTTGTATAAAACATACAGTTTTTAATATGAGAAGATTTAAGTGATATTGCCATTGAATTCTTTCCTCTCGCTCTTTTTAAGGTATGCAGTAGCTTAATTTAAAAGTGAGTGAACATTTCTATCTGAAGTTTCAGTTATTATAGAAAATTTCTTACATATGCGATTGACCCTATCGTCTCATTTTTTTTATAATATAAAATGGTATTTGCCCATATCTTCATTGTAAAGCCTTCCTTTCTGTTATATATGCTAAGTTATCATAGTAAGAATCAATGGATAAGCTGAGAGAATGCTTTTTCCAATGTACAAGTGAGATAGTATTTTCTCAGAGAATTTGGGATGCTAATACTGTATGATCTTGTCTGAAGCAATTTATTTTATGGATTAATATTCTTCTTGTGAGTCATAGGTTATTTCTTTCCTTTTGGTAAAAATGGAAAAATAGGGAGAAGAGGGTTCAGAGAGAGAGATTGTTGTTTGGATGAGCTGTTAGAACCTTATATTTTGGCAAAGTCTTCAAGGTCTGGAACTGGAGTTGATTATTCCAGATTAGGTGCTTATTTGCATTTCCGTGAATGGGGAACTGAAGCCAGAATTATTCGATCATAAAATACGCACGTGGGAAGAGTTGAGATTAGAGATCAGATGACTGTAGTTCACGTCCCTTACCAATGAGATCATTCCTTCTTGTGAAAAACATCCAACTCTTGTCTTGGAGATAAGTCTCATTTATTGATGAAATGTATCTGACTGCATGCAAGTGCACACACAGAATGGCTATAGCACAGTCTTTGTGATTGTCAAATCATAAATGAATTTCTACATTAGAATTATAGAAAGATTAGTAACTTTGTGTGACTAAAAATATGTGAGAAGCAAGGGGAAAAGAAGGGTCATTTTGCACCTCCTTTAGATAGTGAAGAGGATCTTTCAATTAAAATAATAAACATTATAGTATAGATTGGAGATAGCACTTTAATGTACTGCTAATTCAAGGTGACACAATAATTTAAAAGCTGGCAGATTTTATTTACTATATGTCTTTGTACAATGAGATAGCAAAGAGAGTATTTAGCTAGTATTGAAGATTGCCTTTTGCCATCACTTAAGCCTTTTCAGGTAATAAATACAGGAATACACATTGAGAAAGGCAAGTACCCTAACATTAAGGTTCAGATGTACTGCAACAAACTTGGTAATGGCTTGTGCAGTAACCAGAATTTCATGCTGCTGATTTTTACTTCTTGCTGTATGTGCTGCTAAACACTGTTATAGTTCTGAGAGCCTTTTGAATGATGGACTCAACTGCAATGAGGAGAAATAAAGGTTTGTAATGCTGTTAGATTAAAAGGCTTGTGATACTGTTACGTTACCATCTCTTCAAAGCATGTGAATTAAGCTGTTGTGATTATCAGTAATTATTAAATCAGGATTGAGACGGAGATTTTAAAAACTAGTCAATAATCTTGTAATAGAGTATCAGACACAGAGAACAAATAAGTGTCATGTATGTGAGTGGCTATTCTAAAAATATGAGAAATAGTTGCATCGATTCTCTTTTTTTAGTACCAGGCTGATGAAAAAAAAATGTCTACCTTTTCATACACCAATAATAGAAAATCATTCCCCAGAGGAGCAGCACAGAAAAGAGTTAATCTTACTTGCATCACTCTGATGCAGCAAAGGGCAAAGGTGGGAGAGCGAATATGTGATTAAATCAAGGAAGAGTGGGAAGAAATAGCTCTCACAATTTGACTTCATTCTTGAGCAGCCCAATGCTTTTCCTCATAGTTTAAATTTTCCATTTTAGTAGATGTTGCTTAGATCAACTTTGCAAGGTTTCATACTTCTCAGCATTCATAATCAATAGTGGAACAGCATTATTAGTGTACCAACTGTTGGTGCATAGTTCTCTTATAGGAAAGACAACTAAATTGTAGAGAGGGTGGAGAGAAACAAGGTTATGAAGAGTTTTAGGGAAAATACTGTAGTACTGCATCCAGTTTTAAATTACAAGAAATCTGCCCGAGTCCCATCAGGGACCACTATGATTATCCCAGAAGAGGGGATACTGAACATACAAAAACATACAAAAATGGAAAAGCATGTTAGGTATTGAATAAAAAGGTCATACGGATTCACCAGGTAACATGTTTGATACAGAGTTTGTGGAGGTGGGTTGCAAAATTTATAGAACTCTGGGCTAGCAGATACTTTACAGGCCAGGAAAACTGACGGAAATTAAGCATTAAACTTTGGTTTCATGTTTCTGTTCATAAACATTCTAGCAGACAATCAGGCTGCCACGTATCAGACACTGGCCATAGGGTCCTGGGATTGACATCTTCAGGATTCTATTCATGAGTGTTTTCAAAATGTATTTCTTGAAGAATACCTTAAGTTCAGTAAATCTCCAAGTCTACAAACTGCACGCAGAATCCTGCCAGAGGCTTTGCCTTTGCTCTTTACTTAGGCCACTACCTGCTTCCTCCAAGTCACTCTCTCTTGAGAGATGTCGCATAGCAATCCCATAGAAAAGGAAGGATTTGAAAGAGAGGTTGGGAGAGGGAAAAGGGAGGAGAGGAGAGCGCTGTGTGGAGGGGAGGAAGGTGACCTGGGATTGGTTCAGGTGTACCTATGGCCTGTATTAGTGTAGTGCTGAAAGGTCTCTTCAGGAAAATGCTGACATGAGCAGCCTGAGGAAGGAAGCCTCAGGGTAAGGTGGAAAGGCACCAAGCTTGAGAGGGGCAAGTCATGCCAGTAAAGAGCACAAGAGATATACATAACTTCATATGGGTCTTGGGAGATCCTGCCTCTCCATATTTTAAAGGCCTCCCATCTTGCTTATCTTTTCTGGCATATGGCCCTGACTTGGTCACCGCATGCTGCTGATGCCACTTCTCAGGTCCTTGCAATTGATTAGCAACAGTGGCAACAACTTGAATTAGTTGTTCTAATCAAGTTGTTCCCATTGTCCTTTTCTTGTGCCTCATGCTTCTCTCTCTTGCTTGCTTTCTTGGCTCTTTCTTGCTTTGGGCTGCCTATCTGCGTTCTCAGGGACAGGCCTGGAGCACGTGCACGTGGCGTAGCCAAGTCCTTCCTATTTTTCTCTTTGCAAAACCAAATGTCCTTTTAAACAGAACTTGGCAGGACCTGGGAGTCCTGCTTGACACTAAGTTCACTAGGAGTCAGCAGTGTGCCCTCGTGGCCAAGAAGGCGAAAGGGATCCTGGCCTGCATCAGGAGGAGTGTTGCCAGCAGGTCAAGGGAGGGGATTCTGCCCCTCTCCTCAGCTCTGGTGAGGCCGCCCCTGGAGTACTGTGTGCAGTTCTGGGCTCCCCAGTGTAAGAGGGCTGTGGAGCTTCTGGAGAGGGTCCAGAGCAACCAGGATGATGAAAGGAATGGAACATCTCTCAGATGAGGAGAGACTGAGTGAACTGGGCCTGTTTTCTCTGGAGAAGAGAAGGCTGAGAGGGGATCTGATTAACATGGATAAGTTCAGGAAGGGAGAATGCAGGGAAGAAGGGGACAAGCTCTTCTCATTGGTGGCCAGCGATAGGACAAGGGCAAATGGGCATAAGCTGAAACACAGGCAGTTCCATCTGCAGGTGAGGAGGAACTTCTTCACTGTGGGGGTGACAGAGCAGTGGAACAGGCTGCCCAGGGAGGCTGTGGAGTCTCCTTCTCTGGAGGTCTTCGACACCCCCCTGAATGCCACCCTGTGCCAATGCTCTAGATGTGCCTGCTTGAGCAGGAAGGTTGGGCTACATGGTCTCTAGAGGTCCCTTCCAACCTTGAATATTCTGTGATTCTGTGATTTAACGTGTTGTGCTAGACGACGTCTTAGTTGCGGTGCCCCCGTGGGCTAGGAGAGTAGCCCATGGAATGGGATCGTTTGGAAAGGCCCGCTTTCAAGACACACTCACCCAGGTAAATGCCAGGGACCTTGAGATGGCTCTTAGGTGCTCTTGCCTCTCCACATTTTAAAGGCCTCCCATCCTGCACTCAGCAAACTACAAATTCTAATGGACCTCAAGTCCTTATTGCAGACAAGTACAAGAGGCCAAGAAGCCTAGATGCTGCTTGGTAGTGCTGAAAGACATTGTCACTCCGCCAGCTGGCCCAACAGGAAAGCAAGAGAGAGCTGCGGATTCCATTTCAGCTCTCCTTGGCCTAAGCATTTGCTGGGGCGTGCGGTGAAGATGGCATGAGCTTTTCCAGCGGCTCAAGGAGCAAATGAAACGAGCCAAAACCACGTCTCTGCTTTCTTCCCTCCCCACATAGTTTGCTCTGGTGCGCGCGCTCTCTCTCAGAGCCCAAGAAGTCCTGTCACCACGTGTTGAACGTGGGCTTCATAGAGGCCTTGCCCCAAGTGCCACCAAGAAGGCAGGCATAGGCAGGGCACGCAGAATCCTGCCAGAGGCTTGGCCTTTGCTCTTTGATTAGGCTACTAGCTGCCTCCCCCTCCTCCAAGTGCCTCTCTCTTGGGAGCTGTCCCGTAGCAAGCGCATAGAAAAGGAAGGATTTGAAGGAGAGGTTTGGAGAGGGAGAAGGGAGCAGAGGAGAACGCTGTGTGGAGGGGAGGAAGGTGACCCGGGATTGGTTCAGGTGTACCTATGGCCTGTATTAGTGTAGCGCTGAAGGGTCTTCAGGGAAACGCTGACATGAGCAGCCTGAGGAAGGAAGCGTCAGGGTAAGGTGCCAAGACCCCAAGCTTGAAAGGGGCAAGTCGTGCCAAGGACGAGCATAAGAGGTGGTCTTCCCGAGCTAGAGAGAAGGTGCTAGGCCTCCTTGCATCTTTCCCCCAGGCTTGCATGTGCTGAGTGAGTCTAGAGGAGAAGGGAACCTTTCCCTCTCCATGGGTTTTATTAGCTCTCAGGAGGAAGGGGAGGACGGCCCGTGAGGAAAGGCAAAAGGAGAACTCGGAGCTTGGCAAGTGTGCAGGGAGCCCGCAAGGGAGGAAAGCTGCAAGTGCTCTCCACCGGTCGCTGCTTTGTAGCACTTGTCACCTCTTCGAGGTCCGCTACTTTGTAGCGCTTGTTCACTTCTCAGCCCCGAGCTGGTGGAGTACGTCAGGTGGCTCACCCGCCAGCAGTCGCACGTCTCCATGGCCTCCCGTCCTCGCTTCTACATTGGCAGCGAGGAGAGCTCCCTATGCAACTGGCAGGGAGAGGCGCGTGCCCGTGGCTGCCTTAACGGTGAAGAGCGGCAGGAGGGAGTGCGGCCCCGGGTCATCTTTTACATTGGCAGCGCGACCAGCTCCCTGGCCAGCTCACAGAGCGCCGACGCTGCTGAGGACTGCGCTGCCCACCAGCTGCCCCACAACACCGTCATGCGCTGGGCCACCTTTTACATCGGCAGCGACACCAGCTCCCTTGAGAGCTTCTAGAGGCACGCCTGTGCCGGGGGCTGCCGCTGAAGAGCATCGCGCCCCCCAGCTCCAGCTCCAACGGCCCCGCTGATGCCCAAGGGACATCCCTGCCCAGCGTGGAAACCAGCCGCAGCACCATCACCCTCTGCCACTCCAGCCTTGCCCCTCACAGGGGCATTGTACATACGTTACTTGTAAATACATTTCACATAGGATAGACACTAGGAGATCTCATAGTTTGCTGAGGAGTTTGTAGGACGACATAGAAGAGTGTAGCTCATAGCTTTAGCTGATTCTCAAAATTTGCCAAAAAAAAAAAAAAAATAAATAAAACAAGATGATTTGCACTTCCGTTGGAGTTGAATTCCCTTCCTAATTGCCACTGCCTCCCGCTCGGGGCTGAGAAGTGAACAAAAAAAAAGCTTCTTGGCTACTGAGGAAGCCCCCGGTGCCCGCATCCCCCTCCTGGCTGGCCAGGGAGCTGGTCCCGCTGCCAATGTAAAAGATGACCCGGGGCTGCTCTCCCTCCTGCCGCTCTTCACCGTTAAGGCAGCCACGGGCACGCGCCTCTCCCTGCCAGTTGCATAGGGAGCTCTCCTCGCTGCCAATGTAGAAGCGAGGACGGGAGGCCATGGAGACGTGCGACTGCTGGCGGGTGAGCCACCTGACGTACTCCACCAGCTCATCAGTGTCCCAGTAGTCAAGACTGCCGCTGCGCCGGCACCGCCGGCCCACACAGCAGCAGCCCCGCACTGCCTGCCAGCATCTGCGAAGAGCGCTTGCACGTTTGGCTCCCTGGCCAGCCTGAGCCACACTCTTGCCTTCTCCTGCGGCTGCCCTCCTCGTCAGCCGCCTCCTCAGTCACTCCATGCTGCAAGGGAGGGCAGCAGGCATGAGGGTGCGCTCAGCTGCGCCATCCCCAACAGCCTGTCCCCGCAGTGCCCAGAGCTGCCCAGAGAGCAGGGCCTGCTCTAGCCGCGCACATGGCTACAGCCAGGGCCACGCACACCCACAAGGGCACGTGGGCCACAAGGAGCCAGAGCTCCGGCACAGGCCCTGCTGGGTGCCTCCACACGGCCAGGCCTGCGCAGAGCCAGCCGTGCTCTGGTGCCAGCCACACAACTGCGCGGGGAGTCGCCACTGCCTCCCAGCCCTGCCCCGCTCTTCCCCCACGGGCTACCTGTTCCAAAGTAGAGCTGCTGGCTCTGAGCGCCTCGCTCCTCCACTACGCCCACAGCCAGTGGCTCGCGCGGCGCTCCACGCACCCTACGAAAAGGAGAAGGCAGGAGGCATGAAGACGGCCACGAGATTAAGGACAAGTGCCCCCACTCTCAGCATGCCCAGGCCACAGGCGACACCAGTGATTTGCACCAGCTGCCCATGGGGCATTGCGTGCCCAGCGCTCACTCCACTGCAGCCTCTGATGCTGCCAGCCCAGCCAAGCTCTCACCTGTCCCGCAAGGGACGCGACTGCCTGCTCCAGAGGCGAGAGCTCCACAAAGGCTTCTTCCTTCACGCTCCCGCCCTTGGATCTCCACCACCTGCAAGGCCGACAGCCGGGAAGAGCAGGAGAGAGGCTTGGTGGCAGCTCCCAAGCTGCCCTCTGCTCCCTTCCTGCGCCCACGTGCTGCCCCGCTTGCCCCTTGGGGACCTTCAAGGCAATGGCTGAGCTCCCACCACCTCCCAAGCATGCCGGGGTGCCAGCAGCCGCCCCCGTGGAATTTCCTGCCCCAGCGAGGCTCCCTGCAGCCTCCCCGCGCGCACGGACACAGCAGGGAAGGACGCGGCTCTTACAGCCCGCGGCTCGCAGGCTCACGGGGAACTCCTGGTGACTCTCGCGCCAGCAACACAGGGGCTGTGAGGCCAGTGCCAGCGACACAGCTCCTGCTCGGCCAACGCCACCGTCGTCACCAGGCACGTGCACCACCCGTGCGCGCCTCTGCCCTGTGGTGCGCAGGGCCGCGCCCAGCCACGGCCTTGTGACCTCGCCAAGGGGCTCACAAGGCAGTGACACTGCCGTGGTGACCATGACCGGCGCCCCTGAGAGCATGGAGGGGCCTCGTGGCTCTGGAGCTCTGGAGCCCACTCCGCTGCCTCCAAGGTGCCTTGCTCGTCCTGCCCGCCGCACGCCCAGTTCTTCCCTGCTCCACACTTGCCTGCTGGCCCTTGCCATTCCTTCGTGCTGCTCTCCCCAGCAAAGACGGAAATAAAAGAGACATGCAGACACTCGGCCTCTTGTGTGTCCTTTGTGAGCAGGATCCAGGACACATTTAGAATCCTGGAATCAGAAGGGCTGCCAAAGGTCTTCAAGATCATCAAGTGCAAGTGCAAAGCCAGCCGTGCCATGCCTGCTAAGCCATGTCCCTAAGGGCCTCATCTAGGCATTTCTTCAACACTGCCAGGGACACGTGCTCTACCACTTCCCTTGGCAGCCTCCGGCAATGCTTCAGCATTCTTTGAATGCGCAGTTTCTTCCTACTAGCTAACTAGAACTTCCCCCGGTGCAACTTGAGGCCAATCCATCGCTTGTCCTATTGGGAGTTTTTTGGAGAAGAGATGGAGCCCTGCCTCACGAGCACCTCCTTTGTGGCACTTGTAGAGAGCGAGAAGAGAGCCCTTGTAGAGAGCTGCCTCTTCTGTGCGCTGAGGAATTTGCGCTCCCCCAGGCGCTCCTCCTAAGGTCTGTGCTCCGACCCCTTCACCAGCCCCCTTGCCCTTCTTTGCACACGCTGCGGCACCTGGAGCAGCTTCAGAGGCACGGAGCAGTGAGGCCGTGGCTCTGTGGGCAGTGCGCTTTTGTTGTCTTTCCTTTGGCTTCTCATGGCCCTGGAGAAGCTCTTCTTGTTGCCTTCCCCCATGCCAGCAGCCTCAATGCCAGGTGGGCTTTGGCCTTCCTCAGCCCATCCCTGCATGCTCACGCAGTGCCTCACTAAGGCTTCTGGAGGCACGCTCTGCATCCACAAAGGTGTCCTTCTCCTCCACAAGGCCACCTGCTGCCTTCTGTGCCGCACACTTTCATCTGCAGACATAGCATGCCTTGTGCATGCTCTTTGCGCAGGACTGCTTCGTCTTGACAGTCCTCGTGGTGAGGCCTTTGCAAGCTGCCTGTGCCTGTGACTGCAAGGCTGTGAACATGTAGGAGAAAGTGGCGCCTCACTCTCTGCACAGTTGCCTAGCTGAGGAGGCTTTAGATTGAACTCTTGAACTGCTCTGAGCTGCTTCTCTTGTGAATGTTCTCTGCCTTTTCTGCCTGCCTTTTCACT
>NW_020455810.1:1416068-1420266 GCF_003342845.1 Nothoprocta perdicaria
TTGGCCTAAGCATTTGCTGGGGCGTGCGGTGAAGATGGCATGAGCTTTTCCAGCGGCTCAAGGAGCAAATGAAACGAGCCAAAACCACGTCTCTGCTTTTTTCCCTCCCCACATAGTTTACTCTGGTGCTCTCTCTCTCTCTCTCTCGCTCTCTCTCTCTCAGAGCCCAACAAGTCCTGTCACCACGTGTTGAACGTGGGCTTCATAGAGGCCTTGCCCCAAGTGCCACCAAGAAGGAGGGCACGCAGAATCCTGCCAGAGGCTTGGCCTTTGCTCTTTGATTAGGCTACTACCTTCCTCTGTGTCATCCAAGTCCCTGTCTCTTGGGAGCTGTCCCGTAGCAATCCCATAGAGAAGGAAAGATTTGAAATTTCGGATAGGAAAGAGCGGTAGAGCACTTTGTGGAGGGGAGGAAGGGCGATGTTAACGATTAGGTGTGGCCACACTCCCTACTGGATTTCTTGGCTGCTTAGGCAGCCCCTGGCGCCAACATCGTTCTCCTGGCTGACCAGGAGGCGGTCCTGCTCCCAGTGTAAAAGATGACGCTGGACTTCACTCCCTTATGCAGGCTCTTCACTGTTACGGCAGCCACTGGATCCCTCCTTGCTGTTCCAGCTGACACTCAAGTATACTCACTTGTTCCCAGTCTCCTTTTATTTTCATCTGTGTTTCTATTTATTCTTTTCTTTCTTGTCTCTTTTCTTTCTTTTTTTTTTTTTTAATTATTATTATTTTATTTTTTTGCTCATGAAAGCCAAGTTTCTCCTGGTTTACATTTTCAATAGTGGTGCAATCAGTTTTAGGAAAGTTATTTTTACCCTTCCCATAGACCTGATGTGGCCACATCTGAAGTGTTAGGTCCAGTTGTGGACTCTCCAGTATAAAAGTGTAATGAAGCTACTGAATGAAGCCTGATGTAGGGCTAAAAAGATGATTAGTTGGATGGAGCATCTCTTCTATGAGGAGTTTTTGAGAAAGGTATGCCTGTTCAGTCTGACAGGACAAGAAGAGAAGTTTGACAGGGAATGTTATTAATTATATATTTATTCCTTATGGGAGATTGTCAAGAGGTTGAGACAAGACTCTTTTCAGTTGGAGGGCAGCAATAGGACATCAGGAAATGACCTAAACAGAGATGCAAAAGTTCCATTTGAATTTATGAAAGACAAATTTCCTGGATGTGAGAGTAACAGAGTCCTGGAGCATGTGGGTCAGAGAGGTTGTAATGTCTCATTCTCTGGTGATATTCAAAATCTGCCTGGGAGTGATCCTCTTCAAATTGCTGTAGGTGTCTCCACTTGCACAGGGTGGGCATGGTTGGACTAGATGATCTCCAAATGTCTGTTCCAAACATATTCATTCAGTGATATTGTGTATTTGAGGTGTTATAGATGACCTTGAACTGATGCTACCCCTTAGTATAAACTCTTGCATGCTCACTCGGAAGGTGAAGTATTGAGATAAACCTTGCATTGATTGTGAGGGTGAATAAGTTGGCCTTGCAGACCTGGTTAGCATCATGGTCTGCTGTTCATGCTCACAGAGCTAAAAAGAATTGCTATGCTTAACCCTCAAGATTTTTTTTTTTGCTCTCGCCTCCCCATCAGTTCTGCAGATACTCCAAGAAGATCCTATGATTCCCTTTCCTGCCATGTTCAGAAGTACAGTCTGGACTGGGACTGAAATTATGACTCCTGTCTTAGAAGCATGTCTTTGACCCAGCTTGACGTTGTAGCAAGTGCATTGTAAGCCTGATGGAGACATTTGGCATTACTCCAAACAGAAGTGAGCATGTTCCTCTGGTAAAATAAGGAGTGGAACTTTGCACCCCACCCTGTGCAACTCTGTTAAAGATTCCAGTATAAAAAAATCCTATTTGCTGTGCAATCAGCAAAGTTGTATATCTTACATTTCTCTGCAATTATCCTAAGGCTTAAAAAAGAAAGATCATCAGAAATACTAAATGGATTCTGATCTTTCTTCATTCATTTTTTGATGCAGCCTCCTTGAGACACTGCCAAACTTATTACAATAAGCATTTTATTGCAACAACTGTAAAAATAACAGAAGTCCCAGCTGTTTGTGCAGTTTGTGCACCGTGATGGTAACACCTGACTCCTAGGGACTGGACTGAGCATAGCAACTTTCTACTAGCTATCTTATCAGTGTTATTTACATTATGTTTGGGTTATCGTCATTGGAATGTATTTCACTTTCTCTATTCTATTTGCTTTTTCCCTTTTTAGTCAGCAAGCAAAAGTCAAAATGATAATTAATGAGCCACAATGGACCACCAAAGACCTAAAGGCACTAATTGCAAACTGTTGACACTAGCCTAGTCTAGTTGTGGGTAAGTAAAAACAGCTGTTGCATATCCTTTGACATTCTTTCTGCAATGTTTCTCTTTGAAGATTGAGGAGTAAGTAATTGAGAGCATAGAAAGGCTAAGTGAGTCCAGGTGAAATCTTGTACACAATGCCCAAGTGATGCATATTATACTTTTACAAGCATGTTGGTTTCTGGAGGATAGTGGTAATGTCTGTGGTGTTAACAAAGGGTTGTGTAGTTTGTAGTCACTTGGGCTAAAAGAGAACAGACCTTGATAATTAAAAGAAGTAATGTAGTAGTGGGAATCCAGACAGCCTTGATATATGGCTGGAGGAAAAGCAGAAATTCACAGAGGAACCCTTCATTGGAGAATAGAAATGATGACTCTGAAATTCTGGATATGTGGATTGGAGTAGAGGTGTTTGTGGGTTTTTTTTTCACTTTTTTTTTGTCTTTATTTTTAAAAATATTCTCTCTGAGTTTACAGGGCAAGTACTTTTTTTAGTTATTGCATCATGTAATTATAAGAGTCTCTTGAGTATGGATCTAATCCATGCCACCTAGTATACTTGAAAACAATGTCTGGGCACTGTTTAGTAGGTCATGTTATTCTTAGCCACATAGGTGTAGTAATAATAATAACTATTTAATCCAAGAAGTCTACTTCCATAAGACTCAGTGTCAGAATTTATTTAGAGAATCTGTATCAGCTCACATCTGGTGATACTTTTTCATAAATAATGTACCCTAGCTGCGTGTTTCCTTGCCAGTTTTAAAGTTATACCTTGATTAATTGTGAGCCCCCCAAAATGTTGCAAGCTTAGTAAGCTGCAGTCATTCCTCTATGATCAGTCGAAATTCTGAGTGCCACGTGTACCCGACTTACCATTCAGCATTTATAATCAATTGAAAATTGATGTGTTTCTTTAACCCAAGTATGTGCTTTCTTTGAAAAGGTAATTTACAAAATAGTGCAAAAACTTTTTTAGGAGTACAGCAAAGAACAGGAATATCTGGTTTTGGTTCCTTAATATGTTGAATAATTCTGCCAATGGCATCTGTGTCTTGTGCATTGGGATTTCAAAGCTTATTGGTGCTTATAGGGGTAGCTGTATATTCTGTTGACCATCTGTTGCTGGAACTAGAACACACATTATTAATTCTATAGATTAAAACTACAGTTGAACTGACAAGATAGTTTATTACAGTGTTGTTAGGACCATGTCTTTGAACAGGCAGTATCTAGTTGAGTCAGCTTTTTTTTTTCTATGAGGTACAGAAACATGTTCCTGGATCTCGGTCATGTATCTGTGAAAGAAGAGGAAAACATGGCATTAGGTTCTTGTTTTACAGGGAGACATTTGCAAAAAGCAATCTCAGCTTGTTTGTTCTGTTTAGCAGTGGAGATAGCCCATGTATGATTAGTCCTGATAGTGCCCATATGTGTCATGATAGTAAATACTGATTATTGCAAAATGGTTCTCAGGAGTTAAGGCCAACGTATACTGAATTTTTAAAAGTGTATAAATAGCAAGGAGTCTGACTCATGATTCTACTAGTCACTTTAAAATGAAGAAAGTTATGCAAATGCATGTAGCCTGTTCTCACTCTTTTTCAATGTCCATCATCTGAATTTAAGAAATTATGCTTCTATCAGTTGTGTTGTTGGAGATAAAGAGGATATGCCTACATCGTTGGTTGTGTTGTTGGAGCCAAAGAGGATTTTTTTTCTCTCAGTATTAAGAGTCATACTTTTGAGTGTGCTGGAGGTTAACTTTTTTTCCCCTCTCTCTTTTCTCCCCTCTCTCTTTTCTCCCCTCTCTCTTTTCTCCCCTCTCTCTTTTCTCCCCTCTCTCTTTTCTCCCCTCTC
>NW_020455810.1:1420291-1527028 GCF_003342845.1 Nothoprocta perdicaria
TCCCCTCTCTCTTTTCTCCCCTCTCTCTTTTCTCCCCTCTCTCTTTTCTCCCCTCTCTCTTTTCTCCCCTCTCTCTTTTCTCCCCTCTCCTCTGGACAACTTCTTAAAATAGTTGACAAAGCAAGAGTATAAACTGTGGTTATTTGCCTGAAGTTGGGTGGTGATTCTTTCTTAACTTGTGAAATGTCAAGTTTGAGAAGCTTGAGGTACCATATTAATAAGGTCAAGTTGCTGTGTGTAAACAGAAATTCTGCTCACGTGTGTTCAGTTCCAACGTAATAAAGACAATAGGTGCTATCTAAATATTTATTTATTTTGGCAAGTTACTAAATCTGTTTGGAAATAGTGTTTTTCAGTGCAAGATTTTTGGAACATCTTGAGTTTCCCATGGCTTTGCACTGCAGAAAGTAGGCTGCTTCATTAGAAATTTTCCAGTGAACTTGGAGAAAGTTTCTCTTTTTAAACAATTGGGGAATGCTGGGAGAGCATTAGAGACCTGTCAGCATTTATAATATGAAAATTATAATCCCAGATAAAAGTAGCATATTTCTGGATTTTAGGAACATCCAAATGGTATCTGCCTTTTGTCAAAATACCATGAAGTTATGGTGAGAAGCTAGTAGATGCTTTTGGGATGCAGGCTGGGCACAATAGTAAATTAAGCATTTTTAGTCATTTCTATGTTAAGGGAAAAACACAAAATTTTGCATCTGAAAGCTCTTATTCTGCAGGTTATGTCCATCAATTCTACTTGCCTTGTGGATGAATTCCTTATGAATGAGAGGAGTGGAAAGAAGCTTGTTGCTAGCAGTTGTGTGATACCCCACTCATTATACGATTGTTCAGGAGCAGCATATAAAGAGGATTGGGGGGTGGGAGGGGAGAGTGCAAGAAAGAAAGTAATTATATGCTGTTATAATGCAACTGTAGGAATACCATCAAATACAAGATTGAAGACAGAAATACATAAAGCATGAGAACAGAACAAGGCTTCCGAATTATGCCATCCCCAATATTCAATTTAATCTAACTGCTGTATATCCTGTACAAAATCCAGTGACCCTAAATGAATTTCATGAGATTAATATAGGAAGATTTAATCCAGAAATAAAGAAGGTTGCATCACTTACAACTTGGCATTAGAGAAATCAGCTGTGTACATAAATAAGATTATGGGAAATATTTAACACTGTCACATGAATAAATTAGAACAATATCAAAAACTATGAATTGCTTCACACAATGCAGCTTTGCAGCCAGGTCTGTGCCTGATGGACTTGCTGATCTGGACCTGGACACCAACCCATGTGCTAATGGCATGTCTCCAACATGATGTCCCTGCTGGTGAGTAGACAAGTTCCTGCAATTCAACTTTTCACAGGGATGCAAATTCTGAATGAGAAGATGAAATGAACTCCTCAGGTTATGAGTAACAGGACTGAGAAAGGTTGAATTCATATTATATTCTTCTGGGACTCTGTAGTAAGACATTTTGCTGAATGTGAAGAAAAGTCATTTCACACAGAAGTTGGCACAAAGCCCAGTTGCTTTATAAAAGTAAGATAAGTAAAAAGCAAGATACAGACATATTTAGAAGTTGATCACATAGCTTTTATCCTTCTTTTTGCTGTATATCTACTACTAAATAAAGTTATTAAAGGTAATTTCAGGTCCTTTACCATACCAGATTTTATCTGAAGGAAAAGTGCTATGTTCTCCAGGGAGCAATTTGATATTCTAGAATAGCTTTCTTTTGAAGTATTTATTGAAATGAAATTATTTTCCATTTTCTTCCCATTTAGAACGGAAAGCCACTCTAATAGAGTGAATGACCCAAAGAAATGAAGAATGCAGAATGCACTCCTTCTCTCCCCTCTAGCTTTTGATGCATGTGTCGAACATATAAGCAGAAGATATAAGGAAAGTAAAATCCATTTAGGAAATGGGGACATGAGGTACAAGTGTACGGACAGAAATGACTGCATTTTTCATTGGCTGAGTGATGATGGCAATTTGGAAAGTTGTTTAGGCTGCTAACTTGCAGTGCTTAAGGTGCTTGTCTGTTCACCTTTTTGTTCATTAAGTCACTGGAGGGAAGAATGCATTCTTCCATGTCCAGAGAAACTCAGACTGCAAGGGCTAATGCTTGGAGTCTGCTGACTGAATTCAGGATAATTTATAAGCCACAAAGGAGTATCTCCTGTGGTAGGTGATAATTTGTAACCTATGGAGTACTTTAAGGAAGACTGAGTTTTTGGTTTAGGAATACAATAATCCTACAGAGTTTCCTCGTATTACCTTTCTGCTTAGACTTAACTGGAAGCAGCAAGAGACAAGATCAGATTTCAGAGATTACTAGAACACAGTTTTGCACTCTTTCCCAGAAACTTGGGAAAGTTGAAACAATTTGTGAGTAACTATTCAGATAAGGTTTACCAGCTGCTCCTTCCACATGGGAAATCAAATAGCTTGATAAGGAGGCTACTTTTTCTTTTTTTTCAATAATGTTAGGATCCAGATAAATGAGATAATGTGTAACAACTAAATTTTCTGTTCTCAAAGTACATCTACAGGTATTTAATGTCCTTCTCTGTGGTTGCTGTCAGGCAAGCTCTTACTCAAGAGCCTGAGATAATGCAAGTGAGTGAATAAAAGACTTGACAGTCTAGGGCTACCTTTTACCTAAGGTATCATGTGCACCAAGAGGTGGCTGACTGCTTTTGCCCAACTAGCTACTACTGTTTTTCTGTTTGTAATTTTGTTTGGTGGGCTGCCCACTAGCCTTTGTAATTTTTTCTCTTTAGTTACTCTGTATCAGCAAGATGTGCTACAGCAGAACATGCAATGCTCTACCCTTCCTGCTGCCCTGCAGCAACCCCACAGACAATCCTCACCTCCTTCAAACTGTTTTTCAGGCTGTATTTCAGTTTGATTTTTGCCTTTCATGTCTCTACTGTAAATTAGAGTGAAGATGTTTAGGATGAAAAATGAATAGGGTATGATAATCATTTGATAACAGGAGACAAACTTTTTTTTTTTTAATTAAACAAGGTAGGATGATAACAAAGACAGAAAGGGTTTTGTTTTTGTAAGAACAGCGGATAAAAGAAGGTAAAGATGCTTTCTAGAACTAGGGCTGCTCAATATGGCATCAAACATTGAGTTTTGTCTAAGCCATCTCTTCATCATGAACCCAGATGGTGGTGTTTTTGGAGAGTGGGGAGTGTTATTTATTATTGGGGCAATGTCTTAATAGGAAGCATATATATTATTTGCAGCTCTACAGGACAAGAAAAGTTTTGCAGCTGGTATTTTTCTCGTGTATTGCCATATTAATTTTTTATTTTTTCCTCATCAGCGTATTTTACTGAAACTGTGTAGTTCTACAATATCTATGTTTTGCCTAATGCAAGGTGTGATGAGAATAACATGAAAAGCTTTGTACTATTACCCTGGAGTCAACACAATCTAAGCAACATTTAAGATATCTAATAGGTTATTTTGTGTTTAAGTTTAAGGTTTATTATATCTCGGTAAGGTTCATAATTTCAGCATTAATTGATTTAAAAATTGTCTTGAATATAAATGACATTAGGGCTGACTTTAGGAGCAGAAAAATATTGGTAAACCAGAAGTGCAGAACCAATTTTTTTACAAGAGAGAACTCAGGAGCTTTCTTGGAACAGCAGCCAGAGAATGCATGACTTTTTGCTTTAGTTATTTCCCAAGTACAACAATCCCTAAGAAATCATGAAGAAATGACAATTTTATTTAAAATTAGACAGATTTTTAAGGAAATTGGACTGCATCTGCTTTTTTTCCCCCTGTGGTCTACAGTGTCAGTGATGAGCTGTTAATTGCATATAAAGACTAAAATGAAAAAGTCTAATAAGGGAATTGATGATGGATCAGAGAAAAAAAAAAATAACCCATTGAGTGTACCTGTCTGTAGCTTAAGGATCAGCAAAAAGGTAGCTGAATTACCTCATGCCAGCTATCCTCATGTCCCCTTTTTTCAGTCAGTAACTTCTTGTTCCCCGCGTCAGTGACAAATGGAAACATTTCATGACAGCAACTGTCAAAAGCCCTCTTGAGAGCCCTGCCTTTTCTTTCCATTTCTCAGTCAACAGTTACCATGAAATATGACTGCATATCAGTAAGCTACAACTCTATGATCAAATAGACTAGTAGTTAGTCCCTGGCTGCTGACCATTTAAATGGTGAATGATGAGCTTTAGTTGGCTATTTCTCACGGAAACAGGAAATAAATCTTTTTATAGCCTACCTTATATTGCAACCACGGAATATTTATCTGTGACATAAAAGCCAGTTCAAACAATACAATGTCAAATCCACTTTAAATTGATGTGATGGCTGATGCATAAAAAAGTGCTTGGACTTTATCCTGCTCTCTCCGAAGTTTTCAGCAAGTTCATCTTTTCTGGCATCCATATTACTTAGAAAAAGGATTTTATGCTTCCCCCCCTCCACCTTTATATGCACATTTATAACTTTGGTACTAGACTTAATTAGTAACAGCCTTTTTTACAGATATTTTTCTCTTTCTTTCTGTATATCTTCTTATGTGGCTATACAGAATCTTCAGATTCATTTCACAGAAAATGAGTTAGTCCATTCCTGGTCATAAACAAGCGCCACCGTTTAGTGTGAAGCAAAAATATTGATTGGAGGATAAAATTCTTCAAGGAATGAAAGGTGTGAGCCCAGCATTAGTGATGTCATTATTAAATAAAAGAAGTGGAAATTTAAGTGGAATTTCCAATTTATTTTGGAAAATGAATTTTCCAAAAAGTGAATTTATAAGCTGTACAGGAATTAAGCTATAATGTAACATAATGCTACAGAGATATCTGGAAACTACACAGGTCATCTTTTTTTTTTTTTTTTTTTTTTTTTTTTTTTTTTTTTTTTTTTTTTTTTTTTTTTTTTTTTTTTTTTTTTTTAATATGTTATTGCTTGCTTTTTTTGAATATCCAGTGAAAATCTGCATATATTTTGTTTTCTTGATGGTCACACAAAGGAAAATAACAAGTCATTCTAATGAATGAAATGTAATTCACTATCAGGTGGAATTCCAGAAATATAGATTAGATAGTTTTTGATCACTCAGTCTGGAGACTCAAAATCCTTGGAGCAGATTGGAGCAGATAAAATCTGTCAGTTTTACCTCAGCTCTTAATTGTTAGTTCCCCATCTTTGTAACAGTATGGTTGAGTATTACGACTTTTTTTTTTTTGGTGAATTTTGTGATTTTAACTGACTTGTATAATTTGGTTTCATAGTACATCAAAAATGCTGATTTCTGGAAAGTTTTTCGCATGTAATACTTTGACCAATTGGATCATATCCAGAGTCTTTTGAGAGCAGATTTGATAATTCAAGGCTTGGAAATTTTACATCAGTATTGGTGGTCACTTACTCTGGTATTACCTTTATTCCTTTTTTTCCTTTTTTTTTTTTTTTTCTTTTTTTTTTTAAATTAACATTGTTGGGACTGTGTGTCCCTTTACCATCTCATAAATTGATCCAATGTTTCTCCAGAAGTTCACTTATGATTGAGAACGGTCCTAGACTTTTCTAATAATTTTATTAAATCTCCAGAACTTCCATGAGGAAAGTGTTTCTATTCTGTTTACATACAGATCCAATATTATCTCCATTCTTCATATCTTCAATTACAAACAAACAAACAAAAGCTATAATACAGCAAGATAATTTGCTAGCTTTGGCCATTTTAAGGTAGTTTAAAATATTCAAACTTTAACTCATATGAAAAACAGATCCCCAAAGTGTTATTTTTGCCTTGGGTCAGACCATATTTCAGAGAGGTAAAATTTCTACAAGGTTTCATGATATATAGCAGTCCTGTGATATTGAGCTAAAGAAAGATATAGTGTAATGGTGTGTGGGTGTGTGTGTGTGAGTGGGTGGGTGGGTGAGAGCACAGACACAAATTCTTCATCAAAGCCAAAACAAAAGTGCATGTACTGGTTATTAAACCCATGCGAGTCTTCAGCACATGTTACATGCATCAAGACATTGGTGCAATGCACCAGTATTTGCATAAATGTTTGTCAGGAAGAACTTGCATCATCTTGGAAAGCAGAGCGTCAATCTGCCTCTTTCAGATTCTTAACAAACTAAACCTACTCTTTTGACTCCGAGTGAAATATCTGACCTTTAATTTCAGACATTGAAATGCCAGGCTCTGGCAGCTAACCACTTTAAGTGTCTGACAAAGATTTTTTTTTTTAAATTTTGTTGTTAGCTAGTGAATTATGAGCAAATAGGTTATTTACCAACATATGAACTAGCAAGTTCTCTCTATAAATATGTTTAGATCCTATCAAATGTACTGGTGAATAAATGAAAAATAACAAATTAAGGAGAACAGTAACAAACTGAGTAAGTATACCCAACTGTTGATTATGTGAGACTAATCTAGAGTGTCTAGAAATAAAGCTGGTTATTTGGAAAAAAAAGTGTGACAGCTCTGAATCACAGAAATTTCAATAATTTGCCTGAGATGATACCACAAAGCAAAATTTTAGTTCAGGATAAATGAAACAGGACTGATCTGACACTTGCTTTAACAGGTGAAGGTTGTAAGACATAGTATCTGCTGGAAACACAGCATGTCAAGTTTGAAAGATGAGTTATCAGTAAGATGCCATAAGAATTGCAGACTCACTACACTAGAGAGAAAAAGAAAATTAGTAATATGTTAATCAAGCTTGTTGATCCAATAAATTTCAACTCATGTATAAAAAACGCGTGGGGAGGATTTGGATGTTAGACATGATGAATTGGATAGTTTTGAGGAACAGAGTATTAGAAATTAGATTAATGTAATACTATGAAATACAAGGTCATTCTTGTAGAGACAACAATAAATTTTTGTAGAAGCAGAAAGATTCTAATTCAGAAATATCCAAAGCCTTAAAAATGAGTGCATTTATTCGATCATGTATTAAGTCAGAATTGTCTATGTGTTTTTTTCTCCACAATATATAATAGTAACTATTTCAGGAAAGTCATTTCCAGGAGAGATGAAGTATAAATGACATTTTCCATGGTATAAGTGAGACCCTTCTTCTGGAATACTTGAGAGGGAATAGGGAAGAGAGGGAATAAAATTAGAACTGAAACAAGGAAGGTCTAGAAGTATGGAGAATGAAAGTTATGCTTTTGTGATATGTGAATGGAACTTCGGTAGATAAATGCTAGTTGTAGTATAATCCCTGATAATGTCGCAAGTATGTGTAGTAGTATCATCGTGGAGTTCAGGATGAGAAAAGCGCCCAGGTGTTCATTTTCCATACACCTTTATAGACTTCACTGATCTGTTTGACTATGAATTATTTTAGCCTGAGAACTGAAAATGACTATTTGCTATTAGAGTAGGTAGAGTGACTTTTCTTTGTGTGGCCAACCATTAGGCTGTACACAAGATGCAAATATACTACGCCCACTTGTCGGCTTTGTTTCAGAAATGCAGGTTTACAAGGTATGGCAATTTCAAAGTTTTCAATAGAAGATCTTACTGAGTCTCTAGTGGAATGCTTTTTGCAAGAATTCTCTAATCATCGCTGACTTCACTAACCCAAATAATGATGTAAAACAAAGTACTTCTGTAGCCTTGACTATAGAGCAAGTAGATGTTAAATTCTGGATTATTAAAATTCTAGATATTGGAGAGACAGAATGTGCTGTATATAATTGCCCATTTTTTTTTTTTTTCATTTAAGTTTGGTCTTCATTTTTTTTCCTGTCATACCTGGAAAAATGTGGAGTGAGAGAGAGCTGTGGGTAAAAAGTGATCATTCAAAAAATTCTCATCTTCCACTTGCCTTAAAAGGAACAGAGACAGTACTCAGTATGAGCTAGAGTCCACACTGCTTTAGGTATACCAGTTTAATGGCAAATTTAGTCAACTTTAAATTAATAAAAGGGAAGGGAGGCAAATGAAGTGCCAAAGACAGTTTTGCACGGCAACAGAGATATTAAACTTACAGAAGCTGCACTATGCTTAAAGAAAAACAAAACATAAATGCAAGAACTGAGGAGCCAGGGTAGGGATACTGATGCAGCAAATAATCTCCTTGATGTTTTCATTACTCTTTACAGCTTGTAGCATAGAAGTCTACGGCGCTAGTTCTGTGTGGGGGGGAAAAAGCAACACTAATTCATATATTTTTCTTTTCTAAGGTGTTAAGGCCTTTCTGTTTGAATGATGCAAAGCTATGTAAGCATGACAGTAATTTGAAAACATGATAGTGAATCTTCCTCTCTCACCTGTTATTCAACAATATATAAGGACAGACCAAATTTTTGTCAAACAAACAGGATGATTTGTCTAGCCGTACCTTACTCCAGTAATGCTGTTTTTCATTTCCTCCCACTTGTTGTCTTTTTTTTTTTTTTTTTGAGAAGACATAAACAGGGTGTGTGTGTGATTTTTTTTTTTTTCTTTCTGACTTAAACCACACTGCATTTCCTCCATCCCTATCACACTCATTTTCTCTCATCCCCATCACTTGATTTTGTTTTTTGTGAAAGGTAACGGCAACATTTTATGTAACTTGAGATAACAGAAAATCATGGGAAATTTAGAAATACTGTATCTCAAACCCTCTTACAACCTAAAAGAGGCTAGTATATGCTTTTCCCTTTATTCCTGGTGTATTCAAATTCAAGTTTGAAGAGGCAGACAAAGGATACTATTATTTTCATCTGAGCAACTGAGGAAAGGCCAGTGGTAATTTTTCTCAAAGAAGGAAGGAATTTTTCCTTATAGTGATTTTATAAGTAAACATCAGAATCAGTTTGTCAGCTCATTGCTGTTCCTCCTGTCCATTCATCCTTGTTGCCATCCCTAATGTTTTCCACAAGGGTTTAACTCCTTCCTGTACATGTAAGCATCTTCAGGGTTATTTAGGTATAGTTTTCAAAGTCCTGCAGTACATGCAGGTTTGACAAAGCTGTAAGCAACCAAAGCAAGGTCTTGCAGCAGGCACTGCTGCCTGTCCTAACAACACCCTGTTTTAGGGGTGATGGAAACACTGGTTATAAGAATGTGCACCTTTAAAATGCTCAGACTGTATTTGAGGTGGAGTCTATTTAAAAACTTGTTAGCCATATAGTCAAAATTCATGGCCTGGCATCTCTAATCTATTTTCAAATGTCTCCTTAAGAACTTTGTTGCTCTTGAAGCAGGTTTTATTTTTGTGACTTCAGAAAGTGAAGTCATGAAGATGAATTTGCTCAGTATAGAGACATACATAGAAGAAACAAAAGAATAAATACATATCTGCATTTTCCTTTCTTTTCTTTCTTTCTTTTTTTTTTTCTGTCATACTAAATTTTATGAGTACTTCCAAATGTGTGAATGTATTTCTATCATACTGAAGCAGTTAGATACTGCTACTGGTTTTCATCTTCACTGCCTGGAGTATTTTCTTTTAATCTTATTTTGAAAGAATTCAAAAGGGGGAGAAGTGCAGACTAGTCTGAGATTTAGCAGGAGAGAAGCTACTGTCCTCATATGATAATTATTAGAATGTTAATCTTAAGGCTGCTCTATAATACTGTGTTCGACACTAATACCTCAGTTAGAGATTTCCAATACTGAATTTCTAGGAATCAGAAAGTTACTACAAATTGTTGTTGTAACTATTGCTTCCTGGATGATTTCTTCTTTCAATATATTCATTTACCAAAAAAAAGGCGTAATTCTTTTCCACATTGATCTGGCATCTTAGAGAAGAAAATTCCACTTCCAATGTCATCGATGCTCAAGAATGAAAGAAGTGTCATTGTGCTTCCTTGTATAGATATATTTATATATAATACGTAATAGAGAGATGAGTAGATGAGGTGATCTATATCTATCTAATTTCTATATAATAAAAATAATATATGTTTGTATTTAAAATATTTTAAAATTATTTACTTTTTTGATTGTTTACCTAAATGCAAAACTGATGCATTTTTTGATGATGTTTCTGCTACGCAAGTTAATGCATTTATGATGAATTTATTCTTCTTGAGCATTTCTTGCCAGAAGTTAATGGCATTTCATAGGAAAAGATTGAAAATAGCTGCTGAAATTAGTCTGATTTTAAAACTTAAGGTCTATTCTGTAATTGAGGTCATTCTTTAAAGAATTCCTGTCCCCTCCACAGTATCTAATCCTCATTTTGAAAGGGATGTTGTAGGGGAAGCTGATATGGTGCTCTCAGCCAAAGGGGGAAGCTGATTTCCTACTATCTCAATTGTATTCCTAACAACATCTGAGATGATTCATTAAGCATTTTTCTGTTTGTATTCCCCAGAGTGGTGTCCTGAATTACACTTTAAACTGTGGGAAAAAAAATAGGTAATTGTTTTGCAAATTTTGAAAGAAAGAAAGGATGGAGAGGTGTTATTTTATTTGTTTATGAGCACTGGGATTGAGAGGGATTTGTTAATGATTAGTGCCTGGGCCTGCTAAGATAGTTAGTGTAGAGATCTTTATTATTAACTAATTCTCTCACTTGATTTTAGATCCTAAAAATACCTTTTTAGCTTTACATTGCTGAACAAAATTCTTGGCATTTAATTGCAAATGCTCAGGCATCAACATTTTTTTAACCTCCAGCAGAGCTATATGATTTTATTAAAATTCTTTTCACTATACATAAAGAGAAGAAGAAAGCAAAGAAAAACTAATTTCACTGATCAAAAAGAAGACAAGGCTCCCTGAGGCAAGAGCTTTTTGCCTCTCCACATTTGCTTAATAATAGCTATTTTACGATCTTTTGGAAATAGAAACAGGCTCTTCTGAATGATGAGTCCAGCTTTGGGCTACTAGTGAATAGAGTAATATGGAAAAAAGGAACTTGCTAACTCTGAATGTTTAGTAATTTTATGTTCAATAAATGGGCCACCCAGCATTAGTCTAATAATACCAACTAAGTATTTTCTACAGAATTAAAAATATTGATCATACCAATCTGGGAACTTTAAAAGGTACCTATACCATAAAGATACATCTGAACAACATAAAGTACAGGAAAAGTATATTAGGTCAACTTTGTTTTCACCTGATATGTTGTTGGTTGAAATATTTTCCTTTTATTTTTGGTTGGAAGTTATCCTAGGTGAAGTAAGTAGTTGCAAGAAAGATAGAAAGATTTTTTTTAATAATGTCATGTTTTAGTTTGGTTATTTAATTCCATGTTTCTACTTTATCTTAAAGGCCTAATGACCAGCCAGAATTTCTTTCTGCTGTCATATTGGGAAAATACCAATTGAATAGGCCATTCTTAATAAGCAATTTATTTTAAGAGTTTCTTTTAAAATATGGTAAGTATTTTAATAGTACCCACATGGTATAATAAGCTCTAAATATGTATGTGTGTGAGTGAAGAGTCTTTTTTTTTTTTTTTTTTTTTNTTTTTTTTTTTTTTTTTTTTTTTTTCCTCTATAATCTTGTTTCAGTCTTTGCCTCATTGTGATTAGGCTGTGTTAAGGTGGGAGTCCAGAGAAAATAGATTTATATTTCAAATTATTGCATTAGGCGATAATTTTCAAAGCCCTTTTTCTCCATCTATTATACTAGAGGAAACCTAGAGAGGAAACTAAAAAGACTCAGGTTGAGGCTGTCAAAATGAATACTTTTGTCGCTTAAGAAAATAGAATTTTCAAGATAGTAACAGTAGTTGACTTAACGCCTGAAAACAATTTGTGAATAAATAGTGGCTTAAGAAAAAGAGAGCACAACAGTCCTACTGAGTCAGAATGGAGCTAGTTACTTGTAGCTCAGTGAGAATTGCTAAAGGGTAGAGTACAAACTGGCAGCAGTAAAGTGATGCCAGAGTACTTTCTCCGCCTTCAAAGAAACGTGGCTTAGAGAATTACTGAGGCAAAACTGTGCTATCTCCGTATTCAGTTTTCCTTCGCAGTATTTCTCCTTTATGAACTTGTGGAATGCATCTTTGAACCCCTGTGAACTTTTAATTTGCATGATGCATCATGTTGAAGAACACCACAAGTTAATAACAGGTTGTGTGAACTCTTTTCTTGATTTTTTTATTTATTTTTATTTAACAAACCATAGTTATGCTTGCAAACACGTATGACTTACATCTGTTATCTTTCATATGGAACACTCAAAATTTGGTCCCTGTTCATCCTCCCTATGCCATCATGATATTTTTATGATATGGGAATACAGAGGGCAGCTACTGTATCAGTTAAGACCAGCTACTGGAGAGATCTGTGTTGTATACATATACATATATGTATACATATACATATGCTTGTGTACATATATACACAAGCATACACTAATACATATACACATGCCTATGCTAATATATATATGTTTATTTTTCCCTGATGGACTTTCATTATGATCAGAATGGGTAGCAGCTTGAAGCTTTTGGTACCATTCGCTTACCTAGGTGTTATGTTTTCTGTTTCTAGCTATGTGGCCAGTCATGTATATGTCTTTTGTATGTACAGTTGCACATGTGCGGCTAATGGAAATACATGCTCAGTTCTGCTACTGACTGGACCTACGGATACAGGGCTGTGACAATTTTACCTCTGTCAGGCTCATATTTCGTACCCCCAACAGCTTATGAATGTCTTTTTCTGATCTCTTAGTTTTATTTCCTAAGTAATAAGAGCTTTAGAATTTTAATTAGCAATTTTAACCAATACATGCCCTACAGAAGCAGGGAAAGTGTGTGTGTGCATGTGTGTGTGTGTGTGTGTGCATGTTTAAACAGATTCTAAATAATTTCATCACTTAACTAAAGGGTTTTTTTTTTTCCCCAGTGGTTTTACTGCAACTGCAGCCTCTCAAGATTCAGGCTCTTTAATTTCTTTTAATTTTTTAATTTTGAATTTTTAATTCTCTAATTAATTTCTTTTTAAGAAAGAAAGCTTAATACAAGGTCCATCCTTTCATATTACTTGTTACACTATTTCCATGTTTAGTTACTTATCTACCTCTGGATCATGGTTCTCTGCTTTGGACATTAGATATTATGCCTTATTAAGGTTTCATATCAATATATTCAGGAATTCCCTAAATCAGTTTTATATGTCGGTATAATATCTACCAAAAATTTAAATCATCTGGTCAGCAGTTGATGATGAAAGCGACTCTACTTGTGAGTGAGAAATTTAAAGAAATTCCTTTCTCCTTTTAGGTTTAGATCAGAGTGTTAGGGAAAGTAGTTAATATTTTAGACTTCATACTTTGTGGTGGTGGGGGAAATATTTTTGTGGATATAACCTGTGTAAGATGGATGTAAATAGTGTTAAGGCTACACGCAGAATTGTTACAGTTGATACTGGTGTCTCAGAGATACATGCAACTTATGGCGTCATTCTTTAACAGTGGCAAGCATGTCATGCCAAGTCAGCAGAAGTCAATGCCTCTGGTGGAGATATGCCTTAATTATTGTTGCCTCTGAGAACTGAGGCTATAGTGAAAATTTTTCTGTCTGGAAATATCTTGTCCACAGTCTCTTCTATCAGCGGGAGACCAGGGGAAACCATGGTCTCTACTCGTCAGAGAGCTTGCGCCAGGAAGACTGTGGCGACACAGACTGAACCACCACAGAAGCATGCGGCAGTGCAGGTCTCGAGCTGTGAGGAAAGCTTGAGCCTCTCCTTGGTCCCAGGGAGTGGCGAAAACGCCGCCTGCCTTAGGTGTGAGCAGGTGGAGGACCTGCTTAGCCTGGTGGTGGAGCTGAAGGAGGAGGTGGAAAGGCTCAGGACCATTAGGCAGTGAGAAAGAGAAATAGACTGGTGGAGCTGCATTCTGCAGCCCTCCCAGGAAAGGCACCCAGAGAACCCCCCGGTTCGGTCCGGAAAGCCAGCACCCTCTTGCCACAGTGCGGAGGGAAGAGAATTAACGGTATCCAAGGACGAACAACAATGGAAAAGGGTCCCTGTTGGGGGTGGCAGGACAACCCTTCCCCGGCCCACTTCACCCCCGCCAGTCACCATATCCAGCAGGTATGAGGCCCTGGAGCATGAGGAGCAGTTAGATGAGGATGCCAACCAAGGCCCATCTAGGGGGCGGTCTGCAGAGAGAGCGACAGCTCCATGCCCTGAGGCTGCTCCCCCAAAGGAAAAAAGGAGCACTCGGAAGAAGTGGCGGGTGATTGTTGTGGGTGACTCCCTACTGCAGGGCACAGGGCACGGAGGCGCCCATCTGCAGACCTGACCCCTTATGCAGGGAGGTCTGCTGCTTACCAGGGGCTCGAATAAGGGATGTTACAAAGAGGCTCCCCGAGATGGTCCGAAACACTGACTATTATTCCCTGCTGCTATTTCACGTGGGTGCTAATGATGCCATGGGGAAACTCTCCAAAATCAAGAAAGATTACAGAGACCTAGGGGTGGCTGTAAGAGATGGGAGCCCAGGTAGTGTTCTCCTCCCTCCTTCCAATGAGAGGAATGGATTCAAGTAGGAGAAAATGGATATTGGAAATCAACAACTGGTTGTGCTGCTGGTGTTGGCAGCAAGGTTTTGGATTCTACGATCACAGGACTCTGTTTGACGACCACCAGCTAGTGGAGAGTGATGGGATCCACCTCACCAAGAAGGGTAGGGGTGTGTTTGCCAAAAGACTTGCCCATCTTGTTAGGAGAGCTTTAAACTGAGCAAGAAGGGGGAAGGGGAGTGTCATATGGACTGGGCAATCAATCCCATACAACCTAAGTCAATGGCCATCCAACAGGCCTATGAGGGGGGGAGGTATGGCTAGGGCGTGATTATAGAGGGTTC
Organism: Nothoprocta perdicaria; assembly: GCF_003342845.1. Lineage (NCBI taxonomy): Eukaryota > Metazoa > Chordata > Aves > Tinamiformes > Tinamidae > Nothoprocta > Nothoprocta perdicaria. The sequence goes on from NW_020455810.1 coordinate 1,435,104, forward strand.
ACTCTCACACCTCCTGGGAAAAGCTCAGGCTCGATTACCTCCCTGAAGTGCTTATACACCAATGCGCGAAGCATGGGGAATAAGCAAGACGAGCTGGAGATCCCAGTCCCAGCACCATGATCTCATAGGAATCACAGAAACGTGGTGTGATAGCTCAAACGATTGGAGTGCTGTCATGGAGGGCTATGTGCCCTTTAGGAAGGACAGGCTGGGAAGGCGAGGTGGTGGAGTTGCTCTGTATGTGAGAGAGCAACTGGAATGCATGGAGCTCAGCCTGGGAGTGGATGATGAGAGGGTGGAGAGCTTGTGGGTAAGGGTTAAAGGGCAGGCCAACGTGGGAGACACTGTGGTGGGTGTCTGCTACAGGCCACCTGACCAGGAAGAGGAGGTTGATGAGGCCTTCCTCAGGCAGCTGGAAGTTGCCTCACGGTCACAGGGCCTGGTTCTCATGGGGGACTTTAACTTCCCTGACATCAGCTGGAGAGACAGCACAGCTAGGCACAAATGGTCCTGGAAGTTTCTGCAGTGCATCAATGACAACTTTTTGACACAGGTTGTGGAGGAGCCGACGAGGAGAGGTGGGCTGCTGGACCTCATACTAACAAACAGAGAGGGCCTGGTTGAAGATGTGAAGGTGGGGGGCGGCCTTGGCTGCAGTGATCACGAGCTGGTGGAGTTCAGGATCCAACGAGGAGGAGGCAGGGCAGTAAGTAGCCTTGCCACCCTGGACTTCAGGAGGGCCAACTTTAGCCTCTTCAGAGACCTGCTGGGAAAGATCCCATGGGCTAGGGCTCTAGAAGGAAGAGGGGCCCAGGAGAGCTGATTAGTTTTCAAATGGCATTTCCACCATGTCCAGCAACAGTGCACCTCTGTACGCAAGAAGTCAGGCAGAGGGGGCAGGAGACCTGCGTGCATGAGCAGGGAGCTCCTGACAAAACTCCAGCAGAAGAAGGCAGTATGCAGAATGTGGAAGAAAGGACAGGCCCCTTGGGAGAAATACAGGAACGTTGTCAGGGAATGCAGGGATGCTACAAGGAAAGCCAAGACACGCTTGGAACTAAATCTGGCAAGAGATATTAAGAGCAACAAGAAAAACTTTTTCAAATATATTAACAATAAGAGGAAGGTCAAGGAGAATGTGGGTCCACTAGTGAACGAGGTGGGTACCCTGGTTACGGAAAACACGGACAAAGCAGAGCTGCTGAATGCCGCCTTTGCTTCCGTGTTTGTCAGGGGCAGCCCTCTAGAATCCCAGGCCCTAGGGACACAGGAAGAGAGCTGGAGAGAGGAAGACTTGCCCTGGGTAGAGGAAGAGTGGGTCAGAGAGCACCTAAGGAAACTTGACACCCACAAATCCATGGGCCCTGATGGGATGCACCCCAGGGTGTTGCAGGAACTGGTGGATGTCATAGCCGAGCCACTCGCCATCATCTTCGGAAGGTCCTGGAGAATGAGGGAGGTGCCGGAGGACTGGAAGAAAGCCAACATCACTCCAGTCTTCAAAAAGGGCAAGAAGGAGGACCCGGGCAACTACAGGCCAGTGAGCCTCACCTCCATCCCCAGAAAAGTGATGGAGCAGCTCATCCTGGCTGCTCTGTCCAGACACGTGGAGGACAAGAAGGTGCTCAAGAGTAGCCAGCATGGATTCACCAAGGGGAAATCATGCTTGACTAACCTGATCACCTTCTATGAAGGAGTGACTAGCTGGATAGATGAGGGCAGAGCGGTGGATGTCATCTATCTGGATTTGAGCAAGGCTTTTGACACTGTCCCTCACAGCATCCTCCTGGGCAAGCTCCGAAGGTGTGGGATAGATGTGTGGACGGGGAGGTGGATTAGGAATTGGCTCAGTGGCAGGGTGCAGAGAGTGGTAGTCAGTGGCACGGAGTCCAGTTGGAGGCCTGTAGTTAGCGATGTCCCCCAGGGGTCAGTCCTCAGTCCGGTCCTGTTCAACTTATTCTTTAACGACCTGGATGAAGGGATGGAGTGCTCGGTCAGCAAGTTTGCTGATGATACCGAACTGGGAGGAGTAGCTGATAGCCCTGAGGGCTGTGCTGCCATCCAGAGGGACCTGGACAGACTGGAGGACTGGGCAGTGACAAATCTCATGAAGTTCAACAAGGACAAGTGCAGGGTCCTGCCCTTGGGGAGGAATAACCCCGGACACCAGTACAGATTAGGGGTGGACCAGCTGGAGAGCAGCCCCGCAGAGAGGGACCTGGGTGTCATGGTGGACGACAAGTTGACCATGAGGCAGCAGTGTGCCCTGGTGGCCAAGAAGGCCAACAGGATCTTGGGGTGCATTAAGAAGAGCGTCTCGAGCAGGTCGAGGGAGGTGATCGTCCCCCTATACACAGCCCTGGTAAGGCCACATCTGGAGTACTGTGTTCATTTCTGGGCTCCCCAGTACAAGAGGGATGTGGAGCTGCTGGAGAGAGTCCAGTGCAGGGCTACGAGGATGATYRGGGGCCTGGAACATCTGYCCTATGAGCAAAGGCTGAGAGAGCTGGGCCTGTTCAGCCTGGAGAAGAGAAGGCTGAGGGGGGACCTGATCAGCGTGTATAAATACCTCAAGGGAGGCAGTGAGGAGGAGAGGGTGGCCTCTTTTCAGTGGTGGACAGCTACAGAGCTAGAGGAAATGGCCACAAGCTGAGGCACCAAAAGTTCCACAGGAACTTGAGAAAACCCTTTTTGACAGTGAGGGTGACAGAGCCCTGGCATAGGCTGCCCAGAGAGGTTGTGGAGTCTCCTTCTTTGGAGATCTTTAAAACCCACTTGGACGCAGCCCTGTGCCACGTGCTCTAGGTGACCCTGCATGGGCAGGGGAGTTGGACTAGATAACCTCTGAGGTCCCTTCCAACCTTAAGCATTCTATGATTCTATAATTCTATGAAATAATGTGACTGCCCTACACTTATGAGCTATTGGGCATTTATGTACTGCATATAATAAAAATTTAGAACAAGAGTGATTGTTGAATTTTACCCTTTTGATTTAGTAGCACTTTTAGTCTTTTCACCTTTTTCCCTTTTTTTAATGAAGCAGCATGTGAACTCTCAGAATAATTGTACTTTTAATATGCAGTTGTGAAAGTTGAGGGAGAGAAGGAGAGTTAAGTGCAATTTCTAATTAAAAAAGAAGAGAGTTCTTTGAAGAAAACTTCAAAGAGAAAGTAGAGATCAACTTAAAAAGATTTTTTTTTCTCATGCAGAGAATTAGAATGACATAAATGCATGTTTTGAACAACTTTAAGACTGCATAGTCAGAGTGAGATTAGAAGTCTTCTATCTGGTAACCTTTGCCACTGTAATTCAGTCTTGAATTCTAAGGATGTTAGATGCCTTATCATAATTAATGGCCTAATTCCACACTATTAGTTGTTTGTCCTCCTCTACGCAAGCAGTGACAGTACACAGGACTGGCTAGAGACAGGGTTTTGTTAGTTACTATTAAGCCTGTTTGCTGTGTGTACAGGTTCTACTTGTAAGACAGAATTTTTATTTTTTATAACATTCTTCATTGTAGTAGCCAATACCTCACATGCCAGCAAATATGTATCTGAAATATCCCAGTGTGGTGAAGTGACTGACATCTCATTTTTCCCCTTCCCAGTGCACTGAGGCACTGAGTCCAAATTAGTCTGGTTTATTAGGATGATCAATAGAAGGATCTAAAATCTGATTTTGGAAAAAAGTATAGTTTTCTGTATAATTCATGTTGAAAGCCCATCTTGAAAGCACTTCCAGATCCTAACAAGCAGTAAGAGCAGTTGATAATCATCTGTGGAAAAAGCTCATTATGGTCTTTCGCACAAGCTGAAAAAGCAAAATCGTTACTTAATGTTGACTGTAAGAGGTTTATTGGTTTATTTTTATTCCTTCAGCCTACATCATGACAAGGAGGGGTTGCACAACCTCTCTGCAGTAGAATAAACAGGGTTTTGGTCAGAAAAAGTTCCATATTTTCCCTCAAAACACTACCACGTCATCCTCCTGCTTTTCCTCCTATTTGCTCACAGTCTTGTTGTCCTGAACACTCTATCTGGATCAGGTCACTTTTCCATGGAATCACAGTGGTTATTCTCATTAGCAAGGCAGCAATTTTCTTCCTTTGTTTTGAATTTATTTTCTCCAGCTACTCCAAATTTATTGTGTGAAAAAATCTAGCACATATTTTAGCTGTTGTTCTTGGAAACACTTTCAATTCGGGTCCAAGATTTTGACCTTTCCTGCTCCAGAATTTCTATCTGTCCTCCCTAACTGCTGTGCCCTTGTGGTACAATCCCCGCTCCACTCTGTCCATTTCCATGAACTGGTTCAAGCATTTTTGATACTGGAAATTATTCAGTTATTTGAGGATGGGGAGATTAAATACTCTGTAGAAGGGTTTGGGGTTGCATAATTTTCTTTGTTTTCTGATCAAAAAAATCAAGATGGAAAAGGGTAAGATTATGTAGTGGGAATAAATGGAAGAAGAATAGATTCTAAGTAGATTTGACAGAAATTAACCTCTCCAATGGAGGGCAGACGTCCTTTAGGCTTCCAAAGAGACAGGTTTTGGACTACAGTATTCCTTAACATCCACTATTTCCCCTGAAAACCCAACCAACCAAACCAACCACTTGGATAAGTGGAGCTTTCCAGGGGTTAGCTCCATTGTAAACCTAGTTACTTACTCGATAAACCTACTAATGAGCAGACTATTTTTTAAATGGCTTAAGAGACCATGAGTGGATCCTTTTGCATTTAGGTTGGCATAAGCAGAAAGACTCTCCCGTGTTGGAAGACTCCCCAAGACCGTTCCTGTATTTCTCATGAAGTCACAGGAAAGCTGGGAGTGGAACTCATAGGGGCTGTTCTTGGTCTAGTCTACTGATAGTTTCAGTGATTAATAAGCTGTTTTTAAACAGAGGGATTTTTCAAACTCCTGTCTAACTTCTGATTTTTGGAGAAGCTTATCAACTTTACGTTGTTTTCATTCCCATTCAAGATTCTACTTCATAACGAGAACATTAATGCAAAGGGCATAATTTAAGAGCTGACAAGACCACAATGGAGCTGTTTAATTCTAGGTTGGACTGCTGCCTGTACGGTTTATTCAAGGCTGCTTTAGAGGAGAAGATTCTTGACTAAAACTGCAGCTTAAAATTCTTATTTTTGTTCTCTCTCCTTCCAAGTAGTTTCAACAGTTTGGAATTTGAAGAAATTTATAAACTAAAGGAACAATACTTCAGTGTTAACAGAGCCAACTTTGACAATCCTACTCCAGAAAAATCCAAAATTACCCTATATGGGAAGGGCTGTGATACTGCACAAGCGTCAAACATTGTATGTATTTCAAAAGCTTTATGAATGCTTGTGCTTTGATTTTCTCTTTACCTTCTATGGGAGAAGTGTTTCTTTTTGAAGAATTCTTTATTGTGCTGAAAATTATCAGTGTTATAGGGGTGTGTGTGTGTGTGTGTAAGAATGAGGATATGAAAATAAACATGAAAAATCACACATATGCAAGGAGAAATAGACTAGGCTATTGTTAAATGACACTGGCAGGATCATAGGTTTTTTTATAAAATATCATGAAAAACATGTCTTTTTTCATAAAGAAAATGAGAAAGTGCTTTTTGACTTCTACAGAAAGCAAGTTAATCCCTGTATTTAAAAATGTGATTAAAAAGACAGTATACTTATATCTGATTTTACTGAGAAATGCAAAATATGTTATCAAAAGTGTTACAAAGTTATAATTCAACTTGTCGTTTAAGACAGATGGAGGATTGAAATAATCCCAGATACTATAGGTCTCCCTATTCCTAATTCCTTGTCTCTGATTTAAGAGTGTTAAGAAGTTGAGTATAGTGTCCAAAAATACTTTTTAATTCCTGGAAAATTTGTAAGAACAGGAAGTAAGAGTTGTCTATATATATGTCTATTATATACATGGAGTTGATAAGTAGTAGTATATTGAAACTCTTTGAAATATGAAAAGAAATCATATGTCAAGAAGAAAGAGACATCTGTTGAAATATAAGCTGCATGCAGTAGTAACCCTACACTAATCCTTAAAGTTTTAATTAGCTCCTATACAGAACTCTTCTATCCCTCTCCACTGACCCCAGAAATGTCATGTAAATAGTAACTAGTGAATTTAGTTAATTCTGAAATTGTAGCAATTACTCTAAGTAGTGTTTCCTAAAGTAAAATTTTAAAGATTTTGCTTTACATTGACATGGACTATAAACATTCAAATTAAAAGAACGTAGTGGCAAGAATTTTTGAAAACACTTAAATTTTATTGCAATTTCTTGTTTGATTGCACTTGAAAAATTATTTTTAGTTGAAGCAAACTAACATGGTCATAAATGTGTAATAGAGTCACATTGACATCAACTTATGTTTTGAGAGAGAGGTACCTATGGTGGTATTCTATAATTTAGTATAAGAATTACAAGAATATTTAAGGTTGGAAGGGACCTCTACAGATCATCTAGTCCAACCTTCCTGCTCAAGCAGGCACACCTACAGCATGTGGCACAGGGTGGCATCCAGGCGGGTTTTGAAGACCTCCAGAGTAGGAGACTCCACAGCCCCCCTGGGCAGCCTGTTCCACTGATCTGTCACCCTAACAGTAAAGAAGTTGCTCCTCACCTGGAGACGGAACTTCTTATGCTTCAGCTTGTGGCCATTACCCCTCGTCCTATCGCTGGCCACCAGTGAAAACAGCCCGTCCCCTTCCTCCCTGCATTCTCCCTTCCTGAACTTATACATATTAATCATATCCCCTCTGAGCCATCTCTTCTCCAGAGAAAAGAGGCCCAGCTCACTCAGCCTCTCTTCATACGAGAGATGTTCCAGTCCCTTAATCATCCTGGTTGCCCTTCTCTGGACCCTCTCGAGAAGCTCCACGTCCTTCCTATACTGGGGAGCCCAGACTGCACACAGTACTCCAGGTGTGGCCTCACCAGAGCTGAGGAGAGAGGCAGAATCCCCTCCCTTGACCTGCTGGCAACACTCCTCCTGATGCAGGCCAGGATCCCATTGGCCTTCTTGGCCACGAGGGCACACTGCTCACTCATGGTTAACTTAGTGTCAACCAGGACTCCCAGGTCCCTCTCCGTGGAGCTGCTTTCCAGCAGGTCGACCCCTAATCTGTACTGATGCCTGGGGTTATTCCTCCCCAGGTGCAGGACCCTGCACTTGTCCTTATTGAACCTCATGAGGTTCCTCTCTGCCCAACTCTCCAGCCTGTCCAGGTCCCTCTGGATGGCAGCACAGCCCTCCGGAGTGTCGGCCACTCCACCCAGCTTGGTGTCATCTGCAAACTTGCTCAGGGTGCACTCTGTGCCCTCGTCCAGGTCATTGATAAACAAGTTGAACAGCACTGGGCCCAGCACTGACCCCTGGGGGACACCACTGGCCACAGGCCTCCATTATTAGTATAGCATGCATTATGACAGAAGTAGGAATCTATATGTGGATGTCATCTCTTGCTGCAGTATTCAAAATCTTCCATAAAATTTATTCTGAATTTTACTGGAGGAAATACACCAAATACTTATGCATGAAATGATTATTACTTGCTTACAGTTTCTTTGGTCAATTAAATAGGTATTAATGGGATTTACTTCTTCCTCTCCTACATCAGAATTGGAGGCAGGATGAGGGAGGGTCTTCTAATTGTGTATACTGAGTGTTTTATTTAGGCTGTAGATGCTTTGTGTGAACTTTATTCCTGAAAAAGAGAGCTAGTGTGGTTGAGCGGGTGACCACAGTGTATCATAATTGCCACTTTAGACAAGGTTGCACTTGTATTCAGCAGAATGCAAATGAAACTGTAACTCAGTACAGTATTTAAATCCTTTCAGGATTTAAATGCAGATCTTTTGGGGCCTATTCACTAATATAGTAGCAGCAGTTTGTCTAGATTTTACATTTGCTTTTCCTTAGGAAGTGAATCACTGGATTGGAAAAAAATATTGACTAACAGCTCATATCCCACTGAGTGTCACTGTGGGTTGGTATTTTAGTTTGCAGTGCTGTCTGCCAGCTTTCAATATATCAGCAGTTTGAAAGCTATCCTGTAAGCCTCTGCATCCTAATGCTGTGGGCTAACACTGCCCTTTCTTTCTATCTACCCTACAAGGATGCTGCTATCACATTAGTAACTGTGGTAGAAGAGCAATGCAAGAGCAGTTCTCTCATCTGCATGCTGCCATGGCTGTCCCCTTATTAAGGTTTGCCACCAGTTCTTACTGCTAGCCCTACTCTGCATCTGTGGATCTGCCTTCTCTTTAGTGGGTAATATATGTTTTTCAAGAGGTGGTAGGTGAGGCCTGAGCATGTGTCTGGGCAGAAATAGTCTTTTAATATAGTGAGATGGGAGGAATAAAGACTCTTCCTGAATAAAGCCTTCTTTAGGGACAGAATGAAAATTCACAGGTGTTTTGTATTATTTTCCTGTGGCAAAGATGTGCTTCCAAGGGCAAAAAGGAGGTGCTGGGCCAGAGAAGAAAGCACCAAAATGTGTATGCAGAGTGTCGTCTTTCAAGATCTCTGTTGAGAGTAGAAACCTGCCCTTCAGCATCAACACCTTACTCTTCAGCAGTGCATTGCAGGTACTCATGTCTTGAAATAAAACCTTGCTTTTTGGGTCTAGAGGCATATCCAGGACAATGGGTTGAATATAGACCCTTTTTCTAGATGACTGAAGATACTGATATCCTTCTGAAGGGTCAGTAGACCAAGGAGCACTCAGAACTTCAAATGCATCCCAAGAGATATGTTGTGCAATTTTGCCTCAGAGCTAGGTTTTATTTTCTTGAATATCAATGTTATTTCAAGCTTGCAGAACAAGGTGAGGATAGTTAATTCCTGATCCGTATTCTTGCCCCATTTATATGTTTATGTTTATATGTTTTATTGTAGACATGATCTGGGTAATACATTGCTGAATGAGTCTCATAAGCTATGAGATGTCCCTGAGCTTCCTTTTATGCTTAAGCAATCCTGAGTAGTTCACCCCCTAGTCGGATGGGACAAGTGGATTAGAACCAGGGTAGAAGAGCAATACATAGTTCTGCTCTGTTCCCTCTTCTTTGCCAAGGAATGAGTAGAGTGAAATTTCTTTTTTTTATATGTAAGAGCTCTGTCTGCAAAGGAGGCACTTTTATGTTGCAACTGTGTGTTAAGGAGTGAAGTTGTTGTTGAAGAAGTTGTTGTCACATGAGGGTGTTCTGAAATAAAGCAAGTCCTGTAGCAAGTTGTGAGGGAGGGACCTATTTTATCTATTTTCAAACAGATGTGACATGGAGTATAAAGTGTTGCAAATGTGCATGAAATTGCTTGCAAATGACCTGAAATCATTTTCATACAGTTGCAGTTTTAATCAACTAGCTACAGGGAACATGTCTTCTGTAGAGCTTTCCTGAGTAAAATCAAAACATGTTTCATTATTGGCTAACCTGGTGGAAGGAAGGAAGGAAGGAAGGAAGGAAGGAAGGAAGCAAGGAAGGAAGGAAGGAAGGAAGGGAGGGAGGGAGGGAGGGAGGCCTATTGCTGTGTACTATGAATGCTAAATAATTTCTGTAGGTCTTTAGGGAGGTCATTTTGAATGTGTATCTACAGAAACATGAGACATCTACACAAGTCTTGGGAGTAAAGACACCAATATTTCTGCCCCAAAATGGTATTTAAAAAAAAAAAAAAAATTTGCACAGAATTAGCCTCTGTGCAAAAGTAGTATGTAATGAAGTTTGATCTAGTAGAGTGCATGCATGTGCTTTCAGGTGTGAAACCTCAAAGTTGCTCATTTTTCTAAAATATATTTCTAGTGTTTTGAAAAAAAGTGCTCTTCTGGAAGCATCTTTGAAGTAGATTTGGTATCAAATGCCAAGGTGAGAATGACTGAAAAAGAATGAAATAGAATAAATGTTTTAGTAGAAAAAAAATCCACTAACCTTGGTCAATCATTTTAGTTAACTTGTCATTAGCCTTAGTTATCTTGTTGAAATTAGCTTTATGTTTATTATATTTTTGCTCAAGTTAGAAAATCAGAAGAACAAGGAAAAATAATCTTCTGTCTTTGTTGTTGTTCAGTTTGGAAATAAGAATCGAAAAAAAAAATTAATACAACTGAATTAAAAGTAAATGCAGTATGTTCTCCAGTCTTATGAATAGTCTTACAAATTGTGACAAAGTAACTTATCTCTTAAAATTTGAGATAGTGCCTAATCTTTATCTTCTCTCTTACACTCTCTCTCTGCTTATTTTTCCCCACTCAGTGAGGGAGAATAATTTAAAATATTTTTTCCCATTGTACATAGAAAAGATGGGGTACATGAAGAGAAATAAAAAGGCTTGCACTTTCAGAGAAAAGCTGCTTTATCAAGAAATAGGAAGTTTGTCAGAAATTCTGGATATGACCTCCATGGCTGCATGCCTAATTCTGTATTTATCAGTGGAAAACCACATTAACAACTCTGTTTCCATAAATCTGTCTTAGCTTTCCATTTCTTTATACCCAGTATTTTGGCATTTTAATAAGAGATAGCAAATCTGTTACTTTAAAAGATTAACCATTTTGTAGTTATTTGTGGAAAAACTCCCATGCACAACTGTTTCTCCAAAACTAAATTACGCATGCTGTAGCAATAGAAAAAACAGATAGGTCATATATTTATGGTACTGTTGTCAAGGATTTTGAGTCCTCCTTTTGTCCTAGAGAAGACATTTAGATTATAGGCTCAGCAGGAGGGGATTGAATGTCTGCTTTTTGCTCTGAACAGCAAAACAAATTCTATGTTAAACTGAAATGCATCCTGCCTATTTTAGGATCTAGATGCTCGTATGATGTGCAGTGCTGAGGTGAAAACCATATCTAACTGAAGAATAAAACACACTTCCAAATCTAAATGATTTTAAACTTCACAACTGTTAAATGATGTTAAACAGGAAGAGGTGTGTGCTCTCTGGAAAGTATTTATGATAGCCATGAAAAGCATACATCATCACTGTTAAGCTAGTTTCCCATTGACTAAATACAGTACAACACTTTCATCATAGACAGGTTTTGCAGTTTTTTTAATAAGCAGCATTATGTACTGTTTTCAATATTGTTTGCCTTTTATTCTTCAGATGAAGTGCAATATTTTCATTCTGATTGTTAGCCTAAACTCTGTTCACTAGCTGCTGAATCCTCAAATAATACATTTTCATCCTTTTATCTTGTTCTGACTTTTTCTTTTATACTTAACCAATGACACTTAATGACTCACAATGTTGATGAGCAGTGGTAAAGTAGTATTAATAACTATGAGTTTTCTGTATGAGCACTGATTTATTTTCTTAGATGTTGGAGGAAGAAAGGATGAACCGTTCTAATGATTTGCTAACGCATTAAAAATATATATATACTTTTTTTAACCATATATAAATGCATTTATATTACATTTTCTGGCACAAAAAGACAGACAAAAGTAAAGATTTCTCCATTCTCGTAGCCAAATTTTGTTTTCTAGGAAAGCAACAAATTTGTGTATTGTTACTCTTTCTTTACTGTTTATATGCTTTCACCCATTCACTACATATGTATTTATTGCACCCAGTTTGCTCTATTCGTTGTGATTTGTTTCTGGAACAAGTCTTTAAAAATTTAGCTGGATTTCCTTTGGAATCTGGCACTATTTTCCGCATCAGGGCTTGTGACAAATGCTTACAGTATCCAAAGGCAAGTTCCACGACAAAGTTAACAGGAAAATGAAATTTCCTAAGAATAAAACATAGCTTCAATTAGTATTAATTGAAAAGCATTTCTTATTTCTACAAGAAAATTTTGTGTTTTGCTTAAATCTTCTTGAATACTTTCTATATATATATATTTTATATTATATATTATATTGTTTAGTCTACTTAGCTACTGACTTTTTTTCTGAACAAATTGAAATCATAGATAGATAGGTGGCCCCTTCTCCCTCTTTACTTTTTTTTTTTTCTCTTTTGTTCTAGGGATGATGAGATCTTCTGAGTTTTAATAATCTCTGTTAACGTTCTAAGAGTCTGATTTTCTAGAAAAAATAAGGTTTTACAAACGTGTCACTGCTAGGTCTCTCTCTTTGGGTCTGTTGATCTTTTAGCGCACTGCATTCTCACTCAATACCTTATGGTGTCTGTGCTTGTCGTCACAAGCCCCTGCCCTCCAATAGTGTAAGACATCTCATTTGGTCAGTGTTTACTGCCCTGTGCAGTAGGGTGCTGTAGGATCGATCTTCTATTTTGATGAGGACCAAGAAAATTGCTGCACATGCAAGGTTTAAATTTCCTGATTTGGCCATTATGTTTTGTTTTGTTCATGAACTGTTTTCCTTTAACTCAAAATTAATAATTTCCCTATTTTTAAGAAGAATAGCATTTGCATTCTACTAGATTTTTTTTAAGTCTTCTGCAGTATGATTGGTGAATAACAAGGAAAACATAAGCAATAGCTGTCAGATATTTTTTCTTCTTGCTCCACTGAATATTTTTAATTCTAATATTATATGGTAAATTACTACTCTGATTACTGCTTCTGGAGATAGATTTTTACTTCCTTGCTATAGACCTAGAAATAAAGTTCATAACAGCCTGAATTACATATCCCTATCTGATCTTTCTACTATGTCAGCTTGAACAGTAAGCATGGATATATAGAGTCATGTGTCTGATATGAATATGGCTAAATATACAGTCTTTTGGATTATATTCAGTACTTCCTGTTTGTTTAAATAGTCTATGGCCCAGGATGGGCCATAAGTCTATGGCTTACCAAGAATAAAACATCCTGTGATTAGTTTCAAGACTTTCTGTTCAAAGCAGGAATTAAAGCCTTTTGAGCAGCAGTTTAAAACTCTAATTATATTGTTCAGAAGGCCAAAGTGACTTTATAGCAACATATTAAATGGACAAATGAGAAAGATTTTCCCGAATTGATACCATAAGGCTCCCTCATAACCATGCGTATTTTGAATGCTATCTCATTTTCTCTTGTTTTAATTTTGTTTGATTTGTAAGTACATCTGCTTATGCTTAGAATAGTACTATGCTACTAGTATAGATGTAAGCATAATGATAAGTTACTCTTTTGCTAATTACAAAGCAGACATGAAACAACCTTCTAATAGAGGAATTCTATTAGCACTGAGAAGTCAGTGGTAAATTAAAACCCTACTAATTTTTTTCGAGTGATGGGTACCATAACACAGGTCCAGTACAGGAGCTGGCAAGTAAGAGTTGACAATGCCTTTTAGATACAGATAAAAAGGAAGAATCTTGGACAGCTGGTGGACTATATAAGGTATTAATATAACTTGGTAGGAAGACTGTATTTATAAAAAGTAAAGACATTCATATTAACACAACGTATCAACTCTGGGAAAAGAGCAAAGGTAGTTTGCCATGAGATTCAAAGTTAAACAAGTATGGCCAAAAGAGAACAAATTACATGGCTGGCCTATAACAGCGGCAAGAGGAGATGGCAATGTATTAAATTGTGGTTGTGCTCATTTAGGTGAATGCTCTTGGCAGTTACCAATCTTGACATCACTCTTCTGGCAATGGTGAATTGCCTCACCTAGTTCTGTGTCTAGTGCGGTAATTCATTTGTCTTTACCTCTCTGTTGTCCTTAAAATTTGAATTGAACAATGACTGTTTTCACTGCATGACCACATGATCTTTGAAAGTGCACTTGAAAAGGTCAGGTACGTCAGCAGATGAAATTTGGATACAGATGAAATTTGTATGCAAAGTTTATGAAAATATACTTTGATATATATAAAAAGTGTGTGTGTGTGTGTGTGTATATATCCTCTTTTGTAGTTTTATTCTGGATTTGCAAGGAGAAAAAGTCAATTGTCCAGTAGGTTGTATAAACTTACTAACTTATATTAGTCAACAATCTGCTTAATTTATCTATATGCCTCTGGAAATATCTTATTCAGAAGTCTGGTTGCCTGGGCTCCCCTCATCAGTAATCAAATCTCATATTCCAGGGTAAGAACAACCAGCTTGCAATATTATTTTTATCTTCTTTTAGAGATGTGTGTAGAGAAGTTGATGTGTTTTATAGACTCATAAAGTAAGTAAAGCTAGGAAAGTTGCTAGAAGTAATGCAAACCATACATTTATTCATCTGGATATAATGTAATAATGGATTACATTATGCCACAGTTGCACAGTTAGGACAACCTGATAGACCTTTTAGTGGTTTGTAAAGCATATATATAGAGAAAGAAGGTGAGAATATATAAGGCTTTATGATAACTATTAAAAATTATGAGCTTTTATACATTATGTTTATAGTTATTTAGTAATTTGTTTTACATTTACCTTGATAGCTTCGTTTCTTGTTGCACAATAGGAAGTTCATGCAGAAAACGTAGACCTTTTATTTTGTTTTTAAATCTCTATGTGTGCATGTGTGTACATAGAGAAAATGCTAGTTAAAGTGACAAGAGGAAGTCCCATCATCAAATAATTGCCAAAATAAAAATGCCAAAAGGATAGCTAAGAAAGTGCATACATTTTCCTGAGACGGATGAAGTGTAAGGTTTTTAAACAGGAATAGCAATGAATAGCATATGTATTTAGTTGATCAGGTTTTATGAATGGTAAGGAACAACTTTTATTCCATGCCCATGTCATTCTAGTCTACTATTATGAAATATAGTCCATCTATTAGTATTACATGATGAATGCTTTCTGCAAGTTAGAAAACAACTTCCGTGGTATGAACTGGGAGACAAAAGATATTTATTTCTTCTAGAATGAAGTAAGTTAAGATTACCTTTTTGAAAATATTCTATTCTAAACTTACTCTCCCATGTCTAAATCAAATCCCCAAAATATTCTGATTTAAATTACAAATTAGTATTTGGAGAGATGTTTACTAAGGTCTTCCAGAAATAGCGTATGTGGCAGTAATAGCCACCAAACAGCTCATGTGCCATGTACAAGCCAAATACAGTTCTAGGTAAGATTAACTATCTGAAACAAGAGAGTCCCAAAATGTGCCAGATCATGCTGCAAGAACAACTAACCTCATCTTGTTTTCACTATACTCTTGAAACTACATGGTATAATCTCTTATATTCTTTCACTAGAATTGATGAAGTGGTTCTAGACAAGGCATTACTAACCCTTTTTTGATGATATCTGGTGAATTATGTTAAAAGGCTGACTCTACTATCCCTCAATTTCTTTAACATGAATAATGTCACAATTCCAGGTAAATATTTATATTTTATGCTTCTCAACGAATAAAGGCTGCTGAAACTCCACCTAATTTTGATGATGAAAACTATTTTTGATGAATATTTGTCATTGTTTGTTTGTTTTGTCAAAGTCCTGGATATGTCTTTGAGGACTAAAGCAACTACAAAATGAAAAAAGTAATGTTCACAATTGCTTTTCTAGTTGAGAAACTTAAATACTACAGCGATAGTGAAGTTAAGCTTCTCAGTGTAAGACACTAGTCTTTGGGGCCAGACTTCTAGTTAACTTCATGCCCATTTATGTCAGTTGACCTTCTTGGTCAGACTGGACTATGTTGAAAAACTATCAAATGAAATCTGTGATATTTCTTCTTAAAAAAAAAAAAAAAGCTATCCATTTTGGCTGAGATGGACTCATCTTCATTATGGCTGGTGGTGACTATGCACAAGTACTGCAGCAAGTTTATCACAGATCTACAGACTGAATTAAGATATCCAAAATACCAAGTCATGCCTGTAGAAACAATTTTTCATTATCAAATCAAAAAACAAAGCCTTATAAGTAACACTATGTAGGTTTTTAAAGCAGCACTTCAAACTTTCCAACTATATTATAAATTTTGTGGTGTAAAAATCATGCTGTGTGTACCTTCAGAAATGGGTACATACAAGGCAAACCTAAAGTATGTGATACTCACTGTGTAGCTTTTGCAGAAGTATGTCTCTTTAGGGTATGCAGTATTTTGGAGGCAATAAGAGAAGAGTGGCAGGCAAATGGTCCTCATACTACCTGTATGAGGTATACTACACTTCTCTACTTCAGCTTCATGTTTTAACAGTAGGACAATTGAAAATATCTACATTATTTTTTTTAAAGAATAGAAGAAAGCTAAATATTTCTGCCCCTGTTGCCTAGCTAATTAGAATAGCACTCAGTGAAAGTGATTTTCTCTATTAATGTGTTACATCTGGTTGGGATTTAGTGAGATTGCAACATGAATATTGCTTCTTAACTCCGTAAAACAACAATTTGACATTATTTTTCACCAATACTGAACATTTACTACCCTTGAGAACTTGTCTTTTTGGTTTATAGATAGTAATCTTTAAATTACATGCACACATGTAGCATGTGAATATATTCCAAAACAAGTTTTTTGGTCTTAAATTTGTCAATTTAATTCATCATTTTCCCAACAGTTTAGTAGTTTAGTATTTTTGTTAATTACTCTTAATTTGGATGGTTTATCTACTGCTCTCAGCAGAAGCATCAGATTTCTGCCTGACTATCATAAATAAATTTTGAGACTCTTTAAAAACGTTGATACTTTATTGCTTATATGCTATTTGTTATAGAGAATATAGAAAAAGCAGTAGAAGCATATATGAAATTTTGAAAACTTTAAAAAATAGCAATCTGTGAATAACTAAGTTTTGCCAATTGTTTTCAAGAGCAATTAATTAGAAAATATAGGCTCCCACAGGAGACAGCAAAGCTTCCATATGTATATTTTAACATGGAGTCCCCTAGATTTGGCCATAAAGTGGATTGTGTTAAAACTAGAAGTATTGGAATTGAGAATGTGATTAGGAGAATCTGTCAGTGAGAGTTGGTGAGATTCATTTTATTTAATACTATCTTTACTATCTTAGCAGAAAAAGGAGTATTAATTAGTCAAGAATTCTTGCATAATGAAATAGATTTCTTGAAGTACTCCAATAACTGAAATGGGATAGAACTTAATAGTGTAAAATGTAAAATTTGAGCACTTCCAGATTAAAAAGTGCATATTACCATCTGGTAGTTCATCAAGCTGAAGTAAGAAAAATGAACTCTAAATGTAATATTAAAGCATAGTATGGTTTTTGATTAGTTTGTGGAGGTATTTCTCTGGTGTGCTCACCTGCAATAGCTGAGACTGTTCCTCATAGAAGTGCTTAGAGAATGCACTAATGCATCTGTTTTTTCAAAAGTATGTAATCACTTGATGCTTGTGATGATAGTCTCTACGCTGTGTCCTGATACTTTAAAGTTGAACATCTTAGGAGATGGGCTTTGTCTTGGTAAAACATATGACTTTTAGATGGCTTTGGAGCCATAAGGCAATCTCTGAGGTGAGCTGTGAAAAATCAATAGAACTTGTGAAAGCTCCATGTTCTCTAATGCAGTTAAAAAGAAAAAGACTTAGGGGTGGGGGGGAAAAAAGTCAGTAGGATCTTAAAGATAGGTCAACTGCCTCTACTCCTAATAGATATTATTTAATAAGTTTAAAGAGTTCCAGCATTTGGAGACACTCTTTGGTACAAAGAATTTACTTCAGTGTTCCATATTCTTTGCTGTTTTGATGTGTGTGTATAAATTTACATTCAAAAAAGCTCTAACTAACTAACGTCTAATCTTTAATTTCTCTTGTTTTATTGAGCATAAAAATAATATTTCTTGCAGATCATATTTTCTGTTTATTTTTCTGTTTATTTTTTCTGTTTATTTTAAATTTCTTGTTTTTTTCTTACGAGTTCAATATTTTTGATTGCATTATGGTGCACAGAACTAGACACAATTCTCCAGCTGGGAGCTTGCCAGTAGTATGGAATATTATGCTAGAAGATGAAGTATTTACATTTATTTGTGTGCATCATCCTTTTACAAAATAAGAGACAGTATAACATTTCTGCTGCACAGCTGTTAAAATTTTTATGGGGACAATCTTTAATTGTATCCTTGATGCCAATAACAATCTGTTAAAAAATTAGGTATTTCTGGATTAGAAAAATCATTGTACAAAAGTTCCCCTTCTAAGTATCTTAAGCATCTCTTTGAGTGTTTCTCACTTCTTCCTTCCTTAATTGTAACAAACTTATTTTGACTAAGAATCCTGTGTGCACAATAAAATGGGTTCTAAGATGTAGCTACTAAAATGTTCTGGTATTATCAAAAGAGATAAGATGGCAATAAGATTAGTTTGACCAGTTTGACCAGTTTGACCAGTTTTTCACTTTTTGCAGTGAAAAACTCAAAGTGCCTATGCCTGTACAGCCTGCAGTCATCTTGAAGAAATAGTACTTAGAGAATGGCAATAACTCTTTGGGCTTGTCAATTCAGTGGATTTGTGCAGAGAAGTGTACTTGGGGTGTATTACAGTAGGGGAATGCTCAAACTATCAAACATAAGTTGATATGAAGATGTGCTTATATGTAATTGCCATCTGTAAGTTGTGCAAGAGCAAGGTAGAACAACATGGTGGGAGGAATGGTGATTGCCATGGTGGTTTCTAGGGAGCAGCTGTCTTATTTCTGCCACAGAACTTAAGGGAATCTGCTTCAGAAGTCTCTGAAAGTGCTTACTGTGTTGAAAATTATGGAGGAATCTCTTTAGAAAAATTATATATTTTCTCCTTTTTTTTTTTTTTTTTTACCTCAGAGTTCTTCATTTTTTGTAAAGATCTCAGAGAAGAGAGCAGAGACTGAGATGTGGAGGGAGACATCTTTTCTCAGACATTTGAACAAAATACGTTTGCAAAACACATGTTTAATCTGAGAGGTTGATTCAGAGTAACCATACATCTCCTTCTCCATCTGGAAATGTGGAAGGAAGGCACCTACTTGAATAGTGTCTTTTTATCCCACAATTGTTAAAGAAATTAGTAGATTAATGTTGATGAGTCGTGTAGATGGTGGCAATAATGTAGCGTGTGTGGTAGGATCACACACAGTAAGGCAATTAATTATGATTATTGCATTATGAGTTTCTAAATTTGTAAACATCTAGTACAACTTCTAGTTTCTAGCAATAATTTCTGTTTTGCTGATTTCTCAGCTTGTTAGGTGTCTTTGCTAAGGGTAACAGAAATGTAAATCTAATTGACAGGCTAACCAGGGAAGTAGTATTTTTCATGCTTAGCATTACCTTAATAAAATGGTACGATATGCATAAGTTGGTATGCTTCTGCTCTTCAGAATAAATTGCAGCATATTACTCTTTGCTTGAGATTGGTTCTTTACTTCTACAAACAGTGAATTTTTCCCACTTCCTCTCTAGTCTTTCACTTACATTTTTATTCATTTGTATGGCTCTGAAAGGATACAGATATCAGAAAGACCCTTTCCAACTCTGAGGACATTTTTAGTCTCTTTTCATCACAGCTCTTACCTGAATTTTCTTTGTCACTCTTCATCCCTCTGCAGCTTTTACACCTAATTTCTTTTCTTATAGTGTCTTCCCTGAAACATCTTGTAACACCACTGCAATATGCAAGTTTTGTTCAGTCAAGCTGTATATTTAAATCCAGAGTAAAAACGATTAGAGAAACAAATTACCTTCTACATTTTTAAAAGTAACTATCACATTTCAACATGTTGAGTGTTCCTCTTGTGTAACTACACAATCAAAAGGAAAAAAGATGATATAGTGGTTTGATTAACCCCAGAAGATCAAAGGCAGACCTGTTCTGAAATATAATATGTTTTTCTGGTTCTGCAAACTCCCAAAAGCTGTGTTCTGCAAAGCTTTCTGTTAGTGGTAAATATTGCTCTTGTCAAAGGTTTTCCCAAGAAAAAAATCTGAACTCAAAATTACAAAAGTAACAAGTTATCAAAAACGAGCTCTCAGCATAAGCTCATTACTTCTTTTAGTGTTAGGCTCTCATTTGAGAATGCAGTCTGCTATCCTGTTATTCTTACTTTTGTGTTATGCATCCAATCTTTACTTCCTGGTCTTGTCATGTACTCAATTATGCCTTAAATACTTTTGCTAGTGCCTGAAGACTAAACTTGAAGAGATTTTAGCTCTGTGCTCAAGCATGATTGTTCTGCTGCATGATCATTCTTCCTGCACCTGCTAACAACACAGTATATCTCAGTTGTATGTGAGGAATCTCTGCTAGTACTCTATCGAGTAAAAAAGGGTATTTTGTTTCAATATTTTATTAAAGTCTTTTTCCACTTAGAAGAAAGAAAACTGTACCAATTCTGTATTAATACAATTCTTCCATTATGTTATTTTTCTTATGTTTATATATGGATGTGCCTGTAATATGTAATGCTGAGGATACAGTCTCACCTACAGTAGAGGAAAAAAAAAGTGAAGATGCTGCAGGGCCTGCACTGTGAAATCTCTGCAACAGCCTGTGGAGTTGGATAACCAAACAATTATGTGCATGCATTCTGCATATGAATATTCTGGGAAAAGCTCATAGTCGGGAAGCTTAGCAAAAAGCTATACTTGAACTTCTTTATTTTAGTTGTTGCCACTTAACCTCACTTATAAGAAAAAAAAATAAAATGATAGTATAATAGAGGAAACCTGTCGTTTCACAAAAATTCTTTTTGCAGTAGCAAACTGCATGAAATCATATGACATAACATCGGCAGGGAATGTCAGTCATGGTTTTTGACTGGAAAGTTTTTCTTTCCACATGGGCTTATATGTGAAAATAGGTTGAAAAAGTGAGTTTTCAGTTGAAAAGAGTGAAATGAGCTTAGAATAAGTGATAAAGGATTTTGTTTCTAAGCTTAGGAATGGATTTAGCATTGGTAAGTGCCTATGTTAGCAAATATTCTTCCTTCTTGTAAGTGAACCATGAGATATTAGAATTATGGTGTGCTATAAAACTTAATTAACATTAAAGTATTCTCTCAGGTGACATACATTTTAACAATCTGTATTAATAGCCAAATCCCACAAGTCCATTATGGATTTCACAGTTTAGACATCTGTTCTCAGTGTTCAGAGTCTCTCTGGATTGTCCACTCTTCAGCAATGAATGACAAATTCATTCTACTTCTGGAAAGTTTCTGCATAAACTAGCTTCACATCCTGTTAATATCTGTCTGAAATTTGGCTGTTTGGGCAAGCAGATAGTCAGGAATAGTCAAAGTGAATTTATACTAACATAATTATACTAAATTATACTTAACATAATTGCTTTGTACAAGGAAAGGAGGAAGGGGAAGCAGGGAGTGTGATGAATGCAATATAGCTAAATTTTAGTTGGAATTTTTATACCATCTGCTATAGCACTCTCATTTCAAAGCTGAAGAAATGTGGGTTGAAAATATGGACTACTAACTATGACAAGTTGAATTTTAGCTGGTTCTCTGTGCTCAAGATGTAATAATGGGTGGGTGAATATCCATATTGTGACTGGTAACAACCAGAGTGCTCCAGGGGTCAATACTGAAGCCCAGCCTATTCTGTGTCTTCATCAGCAGCCTGGGTCATGAAACAGAATGTTATTTTAGCAAAATTGCGGATATAATAAATGAGGGGAAATGTTCAACATGCCAAATAGTAGAGCTCAGTCCAAAAGGACATCAAGAAAATTTAAGCCTGGGCCAACAATAACAAAAAACTCTAGAAAGAAACACATTTTGAGATCCCAGTACCACCTAAATATCTGGCATGATCAGGAATATCTTTGGAATAGTTGTGAATTCTTCCTCTGTCATTGAGCAAGCAGAAAACTACCCTTGGCTCTTGAGTCAAGGATATTTTCCCTTCTATTTTCCCTGACGCTAACAACATTAATATGTTGTTGATGTGGGTTTTTTCACAGAAATGTTTAAAGCAGTCTTAGCTTTTATGACATCTTCGTAGTAGACCATTGCATATTGTTATTGTTAATTAAATTTCACAAGTAGAATCAGTAATTTGTTTTCATATGGAAAAATTTCAAGTTTTTGGGAATAGTGTCATATTGAATCTATGCAGTAATTTGTGCCAAAAAATGATGGAACATCCTGTGAAGCTGACTTAAAATGTTATATTTTGATGCTGAATATCTTTTGCCCATAGTCATTCCCTTGAATGTGTTGTAAAGCTTTACATTTAAAAAGAAGGGGTTATATGATGAAAAATATAGAAAGCCAGAGGAATAATCCTGGGCAAACTCTTAAGCTGTCAGTGATACAGAAGATTTCTGAAATTGTTTCATGAAACTGTAAAAATATACTTGCAATATGGAACTATAATTATTGAGGTTGGGGGAGGAAAGGTTGTTTGCAGTTGTTTACTTTAGAGTTTTTAAACACTTGTATTTTTTTCTAATTTATTTTGTAATGAAAACTATTTTGATATTTCATTAAGCATACATCTCAAAATACATAAAATATTATGATATGTATTGTAGATTCTAAACCGCATTTTAGATTTTAGTTTTATAATTGTAAGTTAATTGTCCCAAACATGATGGGCACTATTCACATTTTGGAATAGATATGATTAGAATAAACCATTAAAGAATATAGAAAGTATCTGATGGTATAAAATACTTGTAATTTTATAATGATGAGAAGCTTCCATTAACCATACAAAGGAGAAACTGATTAGAATTAGAACCATTGCCCATAACAAAACTCAAAATCCTATGCAGTTACATCAATACTAATTAACTGACATCCTAAAGCATAAATGCAAGGTTTTGAAAAGATATGGACTTAAGGCTTTTAAAACTTAGAGACTTTAAGACTCAGTAAGAGGTTTATTCTATTTTTTTTTTTTTTTTTTTGCACTGAGAGATTTTAAGGATATTTGTGCTACAACTAGGAGGTTTAATAACCATCAATAGTTTTTGTCTACTTAGAACTACTTTTTTCACTCCTTCCGCACATTATGATCACTAAGTATATGTCTCCAGGAATGGTAACATTTTGGTAACAATACACTGTTCTCTTTGTTCTTGTCGTATTTTATATGCTGCTATTCATAAGAGTTGGTTGTAAGAGGTGAAAATAGGGAAGATGTTTTACTTTAAAATCTGGGTAATCAATTTTTTTTTTCTAGAATATCTTATGACTTAATTGTTTCTTTGTGATATCTTCTTTTTGATTGTCACACAGTACCCAGTGTGGATTCTGCCCTACAAGTGGCTTAAATGTAAAAGGCATACAACTTGGAAAACACTGAAATGTATTCATTTAAAATAGAAATGTGCTTCAGGAATTCTGGGATTTGTTTATTTGTATGATTTTTCTGTTCAAACCTTTAGAATAGGATGAACTGAGCCTCCTTCAAGAGTAGGAGTCTTCTTGTAAAGAAAGCTTGAGAATTTGGTGTATTACTCTTGTGTTTTCATTCTCTTTAGCCATTGCATTTGCATAAAATGTTATTGTGTGCCATGGAGCAAAGACAGAAAAAAAAATTCTCCATAAATACTTTCATTGCATGGAATGAGGCAGTTCTGAGGGCTCAGTTGCTGGCTTCAAAGGAAGTTGACTGGATTTTGCTGGGAACCCTGGGAACTGTGTGGTCAGATTTTTCTGCTTCTGAAGCCACCTGCTGTGAGTAATAACATGCAATTCAGTGACTTGTGATGCATGACAAGGAATACTCATCTGAGTTCAAAAGCCATTCAGTGTTTTATAAAAGATGGTTGGGGAGAATTGTCCCAGAGTGCTGTTACATGATCATCACTGATGCAAGTGAGCCCAATTGCAAGATCCACAATTGTTTTTGTAAGTCAGTGTGGTTTTAACCAGATGAGTTTTTACTGCCAGTGTTTAAGAAGGTGCACTTCTGGGCTCAACTGTCCTGCTCAAGACATATATGAGATTTAAGAGTCACTTTGCTTGTTGTGGGGTACCTGATGTCTGACTTTTTTTGCCTGTTACCTGGCTGTGTGGTCACTAAAATGGCTTGCGATAGCTGAATCTCCTGTTTAATTCCTTTATGGATTATCAGGATTATAGAATAAGACCAAGACTCTCACCTCAGCTGTCATCTTTACTGTTGACCAGAGCAGACATGGTAAATGGTAGTGTCACTGGGAAACAAGTTTTCTGTCATTCTGAAACTCCCTGTAATCTAGGACTGACTCACAGAAAGGCTATGAAGGGGAGGGGAAGTAGCATTTCTCCACTGCTCTAGAATATTAGAGCATTAATTCCAGGATGTAGGTGATTCTGATTCAATTTTCTTCTTTATAAAAGTAGAAAGACTCTCATCTTAAGAGTAGCCTGATTATAGGATTACTTCCTTTCACAGAGGAGTGTTCTCAATTCTTCCTGTTAGATCTCTGTCTCTTATAAAATGCTTAAATCTGACCTGTAAAGGTGCATATTATCTAGCTTGATACGCAGGAAACCTCTTCAGGAAGTAGGAGGTCAAGTTACTTATTGCTTAGATGGTCTGTAGGAACTGAACAGAGATTTTCACCCTCTGTGAATCTAATTCAGTTTCTCATGAGATTTGCAGTGGTGTATAAGCCTGAGCAGAATTGTTCAGTCTCTTCTAGGGGTATTTTGTAAGTGTAAAATATTTTTGTGCCTAGGACATTATATTAAGTAGATGATTTTTCCTTTGTGTGTTTTGTTTTCCATCTGAGAAGTTGTAGCTTCTTTTCTCATGTCTGTGAAGTGGGAGAAAAGTAATAAACAAAACCCTCTTTTCCATGGAGGACAGGCTGGTGTTTGTTCTGCTTAATAACTATGAGCTGTTTCCAGCAACCATTCCATCAAAGAGTTGTCAAATAATTCTCCTCAACAGAGCAATTATTTGGATGTATTACAATAGATTCTCTCTAGACATATTCAGTCTTGTTTCCAGTCTAATAATTTGACACCAATATATTGTGTTCTGTCATTTAGTGGAATATTGTTATTGAACTAGCTTTCAACCTAAAGAAAGGAACTTTCCCATGACCATGATGTCATTAATAAAAAGTGTGTGAAAATATGGAGAGCACATAATAAACCAGCAAGTACTGTAAGAGAAAAATATTGCTGGATATATGATGCATTGCTTAATGCTGAAAAAAAGATAGTTATGACAATTAAAAAATTTAATAAAATTACTGCTATCCATGAAGATGTAAAATCATGACTTACATATCTGAAATCCAAAGAATCTTAGTTATAGCTTAACAGAAAAACCATGAAAAAACAGCTGAATAATGGTTTCAGCAAATTTCTTTATATAAACTGCATCGATTCATGTTTCAAATTCAGCTAGTATTCAAATTTAAAATTTAGTTATATCAGTAACAATCCCTCTGAGCCTTCTCTTCATCTCCAGGCTAAACAGACATAACTCTCTAGCCTCTCCTTTTACGTCAGATGGTCCAGTTCCTTTAAGCATCTTTCAGACCTGCTCCTGTAAATCCATGCCCCTTGTACTGAGGAGCTCAGAACTGAGCTCATCACTTCAGATTTGACCTCACGTGTACTGACTCAAGTGTAATTGTATGGTACAGATCTTTCTACCTTGATTAATAGCTGTGGTGGGTACTGTTTGGCTGAAGAGTAAAAACTAGTAACAGTGGAGTAGTTGTTAAATTTACAATCTCTGTTCTAATAAGTAGTTGTTAAATTTACAATCTCTCTTCTAATAAAGTGATACATAATGCTGTACTGTGGAAGCACAGAAGTGTATCGTTTCTGTTGAAAAGAAATAATCTAAAATGAAAAACTTTTATATAAGCCTCAGACAATGCTGATAAACTTAGTGGGCAATTAAATATTACCCTTTCACTGGTTGGATAATAGGAATGTATAAAAGAATGAAAATGCAAGCCCTTTATATTTAAAGCAAAATGTTTAACCGTATGTAAGGACAGTGGTTAATTTTCTGTGCATGATATAATGAGAGGTTTTGTTTTTATTTTTCTTTTTACTCGAAGAGGTACTAAGTAGATGTGCATTGAATCAAGAGCAGCTATGTGTTTTAGGTAGAAGAACCTGAAAAGATATAGAAAAGGATCTGGTAGTTACTAGGCATGCTCCATGTCTTTTTTTTCTGGAACTATAAAGCAAGCCTACACTCAGACCAAGAAAGTTCGCAAAATAAAAATTTACAGAAACTGGTACATGCAGAGCTCAAGATAAAAAGTGTTCATTGTAGATACAGGACACAATTTCACAGATTCTAGGAATGATTGAGTGTCTAGTATGATATTGCAGACTTGTTTTTACAACTGTGCAAAAATACACATGAACTCTGATATCAACTTCCAAATTCAATCTAACTTTAGCTCAAGGATCGGGCTTGCTGCTAGTTCAAAAATCTGATAACTTGTGAATGGTAAAGTGTTTGAAAATATGCTCAGATATTAGTTACTGTTCATTTGCTATACCATCTTTGGGAATGCTTTTTTGTAAGGCTTGGAAGGACAGGAGTGGCTTGTAAAATGAGCTATAAGTGTATATGAGCTGTGCTTGAGGGAAAATTACAACTGAGCAAGTCTTATATAAAGAAAAAAAGCCTGTGGCAGTGGGGCATCTTTTTGGTCTCCTTGGGGCTGCCTGTCCTTTCTTTTCTTTCTCTGCTTTCTCAGGCTCTTATCTCAAAAATTCTTGCAGTCACCCGTGCTTACCAGCACTCAAGAAAATTTCAATCTCCTATTCTAGAGATTTCAACTAAAAATGGGATGCAGCAGTTAAAATGGGGCTAACAGGCAATTTCCTTAATGCAGTCAGAACTCTACCTTTTAACAATGATAACAAATAATAATAGACACAACAGTAATAAAGTAAATGCTTATATAATCAAATAATGAATATCTGTTTATATGTAATTACTATGAAGTTTTTCCCCTTTATTGCTTTGTGTGTTCCAAAAAAATGTATGAAGTAATGATAATGTTCTAGACCTGGCATATTTGGAGACTAAGATCTTGCATCAGGTATAGTCCCTTTGAGAGTTGAAGAATTTGGTGATTTATGGAAAATTGAGAATGGCGCTATATTTTCTGGTTGTTTATTTTGCTGAATTCTGTTGCTTTTTTTTTTGAGTAATGATGATTGGAATGTTGTACTAAAGCTGAGATCCTAACGTTGCACCATATCTCAGATTTTTGAAGGTAAATAAAATATGTATTGAAAGAATTCAGAGTATGTTTTCAAATGATGTGATCATGCACCTGAACATAAGACATTACTGGAGCAATACCATGTTCTGGGCAGCATACTCTCCCAGAAACCCAGAAGATTTGCTATCTTTTCACAACTTGCATAGCTTTTGGGAGGTATGTGTATCTGTATCTGATTTTTATTTATTTTTTTCTTCCTTATGGTCAGGATGACCTGTAGAATCTTAGAATCTTATCTGCAATGAATCCCAGTTAAAGAAAATAATGGGAATCGTGATCTGGAATTATTTATATAAATTTCCTTTCTATGTAAAATTTCTATTGGTCTATTGGGAGGTTGTAACAATTTTTGCCTTCAAACCAAATGGAACACACTGCTTCAAGAGACATAAAAAGACCAGCTTTATAACTCACCGCTGAACATGCTGCACAATATTTATTATGGAGAGAATCAATAAAATAGGAATACCAAGTTGCTTCCTACTCATAATTCATGGCTAACATGCATTTATTTATATTTTTAGACACTGAAGTAATATTTATGCTCTGTGGAGCTCTTATTTTATTTTATTTGCACATAGGGTAATGACCGTTGGCAGGCAAAAGAGATCTAAGCAGGTGTTGAGATAGGTTTGCCAAGCAGCTTTCACTCTGATGCTGAGGACAACGTGAGCTTTTTAGCAATCTAAAAAGGTATTCACTGATAATATCTGTTTTTGTTTCTTACTGGGTATTCGAAGTTGTTAATTCTAGCTTCAGTACACATGTGGGAAAGAGAGGAGATAATTGATTAGCATAATTGGTGATCAAAGAGAGTATGAGTAACTCAAAACTATATTTAAACACTTTCCTCCACATAATTATCTCAGTTTAAGATTAAAAAAAGGTTATCAGCAGGTGAACCAAACGGGATGAAGAAAAATTTACTGCAGCTAGCCAACGGTTAAATAATTTATAGTCACCAAAATCAGTTTGCAGCTACAAACCCAAATGCTACAAACAAAACATTCTTGGCGTGTTCTCTACCAAAAAGGATGTAGATGTATCTTTGCATTGGATGGATTTTTTGGGCTGTGTAACAGCCCATAACAAAGGAAAGCTGCATATGAGTGGGATAATGGAATGTATATAAAAACAGTAGCGCTGAACTGAAATCCATACCCTTACTGGGCTCTAAAGCCCAGGAACTTGCCAAGGCTCTGTGTTTGCATTAGGACTTGCATGCAGGTGGTTAATGCTGATCTATGGCCCCACTAACAAGATAACAACATTAGCAATTTCCAGATGCTGCAGATTATAAAAGGAGAGTGATATATGTGCAGATGGTCTGTGCTGACCCATGGCATTGCTAATAAGCTGTAAGCGTGAAAATGGCAGGATGCTCTCTCTGACAAAAGGAGGGGAGAAGGCAGATGGTGGGTCTAATTTTAGACTCACCTTGCTGCAAGAAGTCTTATAAGATTTATCATTTACAGTATAAAGAAATGTGGTATAAAGAGTGTGCTTCTTCACAGAGGTTTTCTTCATAGGACATAATAAAGTACGAAAGCAAGGACCTGCTTCTAAAATGCTAAAAGAAGAAAACTTCCAGAAGGACTTAAAGTTGCTGGAACAGAAAAATAGGAGATAAACTGTTCTGTGAAACCTTACCAAAATGCATTGCTTCTTTCATCATGATATTGCTACTTGTGTTGAAATTTCTCAAAAAAATAGTTTTCTTTCTCAAGAACCAGCCTTTCTGATCCAGTAAATTTTCCCACACATGGTCACAAGTTACACTGCTCTGGAAGAGGTCCTGGAAATTCAAAGTCCTGTAAAGAAACATTTTGATGGAAATATTGGAATTTTCAAAATATATGGGGCTTTGTGGAAGAAATATCTTTTTGCTTGATCTGATATATGACCTATGTAAAAGGGAGCTACACACTTTTAATTGCAAAATTTAATTTTTATCTATAAACATGAAAATACAGACCACTTTAACAAGCAGTTAAATTCTTAGCTTTTGTGCAGACTATTAGATCTGGATTCACTGCATGAAATAAGACTTAGTATTCAGCGTCTACAAACGCAGTCAAGTAAGAGGGGTCAGAGAGGTTAAAGATGAAGAGCTCATCTTAACCTCTAAGACTGAAACTTCATCTAAAATAATCTTGAGGTATTGGTAGATAATGTTGAATGCATCACTCTGCAAAGTCTAAACTTTTCACAAGATCTCATAATAGGTGAAAAGCCCTTATTGATGAAATACTACTACTTGAATCAAATTTAAAATAACCTTAAATCAGACTGTAAAACTGCAGGGATATCTTTTCAGGTTTTCTTTCAGCAGGGTGCACTGAGGTCTGTGGGAGTTAGAATACTTAGTGCTGCAGTTCCATAGGAGATATAAAAAAATTCCTAAGACTTCGTGAATGTTCTTGAAAAAAGATTAGTATTTTGTGTTTGAAAAAGAAGAAAAGAGCAGGCAATGGTGAGAAAATAGCCAACGAGGGTGAATTTTAAGAAAATTTCTTCAAGAGAGACTTTCTTTGGTAATTCCTTCTCTGTATATAATGAATTTCACTCATGAGGAATCTACAACAGAAAGATATGCAGACAGAAGCAAAATGTATTTAGAAGGGGAAGGTATGGTACTGCATTCATTATGGCATTCATCTTACCTTCAGAAAATGTGATTTTACCACAGCATTCATTGAATTCCAGAGCAGTAATAATAATAATAATAATAATAATAATAGCAATAAATGAATTTACCATAGGGTCATCTGAGTGTTGAGTAAAAAGTGCTAAGTGCAATCAAGTCCTGGAATCTCACTCGTATCTCAAACACATTAATTGTAGCTTAGCCCTTTTTGGTGTCAGGCTGAATGAAACAAGCTGAATGAAACTGGAGTGATGGCAGCGATACAAAGTCATTTGCATATAGTAAAGGAGTGTAGGCACCAAGCATTTGGAGAAAACCCATTAGGAAATAAAAATACCTTGCTACTGCAAATGCCCGCAAACCAAGTCAACAGAGTAGAAGTAACTTTGCACCTGTTGAGAGTTAAATAAAATTAGGCAGTAAATGACTTTGCTGCACCTGTTGTTCTTGGAAACAGTGTATGGAAGTACCTACTCTTTCCTAGCATCATCCAACTTGCAACCTTTTCTCCTGCCTCTGGCTTATATTCTTGCTTAACAGAATGGCATGTTTATGCTCTGTTTAACAAAATAGTCCATTAACCCTTGTTAGTACAAACCAGAAGGGCATCCTTGGGTTTTCCCGCAGCTCTGAGCTCCCATTAAGATAAATAGGAAAAAGACTGGATGTTTAATCAGGGTAAAACTCCTAGTGTTGCTCTGAGCCTCATATGTGCTGGGTGGTCCGTGACAATGAATGTCGGAGGACTCATTTTCATCACAGCACAAAATTAGCGATGTGGTGTCTATTGTTCTCTAATTTCTCACTCATCACTCCAGAATCGTAATCCCAGGTGTCTCATTCCTATGCAAGCAGATGTGGAAGCTCATAAACTGAATTGCAACCTGAAGGAATGAGTTGTTCTAGGATCTCACCGTTGCCAGGGAAACTACATTCTCAGTCTGTGTATGTTTACAACAGTCTTGTTTCCAAAGCTGTCTAAATTTCTTGTAGCGGCACTTGGGAATACAGTTAGGTAGAGAAATAGTAAATATATAGATATATATGTGTATCTATTAAAGGATAAAATTGCCTTCCTAAATAATGTTCAGAGAAATAGGTCATCCACTCTGTCTTGGAGTGTGTGTGATTTTGATAGACAGGTGATGACCTTCAGAAATATTTAATATATATGCTTTGATTCTTTTGGAAGACGTGTCCTGTGTTCTGTCCGTGGATGACACCTTTCCACAAAGAAACTATTTCAGGGAAAATTGTATGTATGTGATGTTTGTGTGTTTCTTTGTTTGTTTTCTCTTCCAGATGTAGGATTTTTTTCCAAATTATTGCGCAGCAAAAGCAGAAGTCTATTGAATTATGCTTCACTAATGGGGAGACTGTAGAACTAAACAGTTCACTAAAAAGCTATTATAAAAATAATAGTTCAAATTATAAAGACAATAGTTTAAAATACTATTTACAGCTTTTGAATATGTACAGGAAATAAAATCCTAAAATGATGGCATCGCTAGGTACAGAGGAGCAATTCTGACTAGTATGTAGCACCTTCTTTAATATGCTAATATCCTATTTTTCTCTTGAGAATTACAAAGTTGGATTTCAGACACCAAGCAAATCTAGTGTGCAAATAAGGATATCAAATAATTTTCTTTTATATTACTTAAAATCATTTTCAAAATTATACTTCATAAAGCAAGCAGATAGTCATAGTATAAAATCCATATTTGCTCTCCTTGGACATAGCTTGGACACAAGTGCCAATTAGCACCACTGATGCCGTCAATGCAGTCCTCCAGATCCAGCGCAGCAAAGCAGGCTCTTCTGCATGCATGAAGGCTATTTTTAATAATTTCTCCACTGCTGCAGCAGCAGTCTTTATCACATTATTGACTTACTGGAAGTGAAACACAAAGCCTTTTGCTTTTTATGAGAAAGGAAAGAAAAAACATTTATTTTCACCACTTCTTATGCTATTGCATAGCTAGTTTTTTTTTGGTTTGTTTTTTCAACATGACCTATTGAGCTGTGCATCTATCTATAGAGCCAATAAGAGCTATCTGGATGCTAGGGAAGCAGATGTATGACACTTCTCATTGAATGATTTCTCAACAAAATATAATATCGGTAATAAAATAAATGAGGTAAATAACCAGGAGAATATAACTCTTAAAAGTCCTGCAGGAACCACAGTTCGCCTAAAATGTGAATCAGAACTGGAGAAGGTTTAAATATTCTCTCTCTGCAACTGACAGGTATCAGAAAAAGGGCAAAAGGCAGCTTAGTAACAAAAGCAAGCTTTAGAAGCTCTTGAGTTTGTATATGGTTCAGGCAGAGAAATAACGAAACTATTCCCAGAGCAAAGGGAACTCCAACGGGCATTTAAAAATGCAATGCCAAATCCATTTGCTTTTTAAATGAATTAAAAAAAAAGTTTTGTCATATATACTACAAGACTCAAAACTGAAGATTTTGAAGAGTCTGAATGCCAATCAGAATTGGAGTCATGGTTAGCTTCTGGTATAAAATTACAAGGATATTGGAAAGGCCATAGCTGATCATTTACATACTTGCTTAAGTTGCTGATAGCTGACTGTCTTCTGTTTCCATAGCCAATACTGAAATTCTAAAATATTGCTGTGAAAGGATGCAAAATAAGGGAACTAAAAAATAAATCAGAAGTTCAGAGTCTTAAAATGGGCAATATGTGGAGTTATGTATTCTGTTTATGATATTTTGCTATGTTTCTTATTGTTTGCGGAAAAGAGAAAAGCACTATATAATTACTCCAAGAGCCTGCAGGATGGGGAAGGTTTTGTGCTGCATGAATAGGCAAGATTATTAGAAATTGTTAAAGTAAAGACCTGGAACAAACTATCAGACAGTAATACATCAGTAAATGAAAGAAATATGAATCTACCACACAATTTGACATTTGTTCATTTTAATTTGGAAAATACTGTCCAGTAAAATTATGTAACTGCAAAGAGAAGCCTACCATGCGGTAAGACTTTGGTGTAAATGTATGGCTGAGTTTGGAAAAGACCATCTAGGTGTTGGTACTCTGGTTGCTGGTAACAGCACAGTGATGAAGAGCATATTCCTTGTTTTTAAAATATGTTGTGCCATAGATCTTGCATACATTTGTGAATGAGGGATGTATTTGAGATATCTTATAGGAAAAGAGATCTCTCAGCAGAGAAGAGAAAGAAATTAAAAGAGATGATGGATCAGGTAGAATCATTTTCTTTTAAATTCAGAGTGTGAATTTAAAAAAGAGTCACAGTAGGGTCACAGCTGACCCATATTCTATTTAGAGCAAATTGTACACCCACTTACCTTTGCTAACAGAAAAAAAAGAATTCCCAGAATGAGAAAGTTTCTTGGAGATGAGATGTCTGTCTTTTTTATGTTTTATGTCTAAGGAATATTTTTGCCTTTAAAAGTGTTGAAAACATTTTTAAAAATCCAACATCTCCTTCAGGAAGAAGCTTTTCCTGCCTATAGATTATTTGATAGCTGAGCTGCATAATTGGTGGAAAAATTTTCAAATTCTTTGTAGAGGATGATATATTGTCTGGCTATGCTTTCAAAATTTCATTCTGTAGAGTCAAAGCAGTTTTAAAGCAGAATTCATGGATTGTGGGGAAAAAAAAGCATATAAATTTCAAGATCTTGAGGAAAGAACATGTAGATGAGTAATTGTTAGAAAATTAATGGCTGGTTCATAATAAGGCTGAAGTTTTGCTATTATTTCTGCCATGACAGAAAAAGAACCAGTTCAAAGGTTTCTTTGACGTAGTGATCTTGGAATATGACCTATGTGTTTAACATAGCTCTGTTGTGCCAAGATCAGTGACCTACTGGCAGTATGCAAGCATATCCTACTAAAATGCTAATATCATTAAGATATATGAGAATTTGAGCAAGTCTGCAAAAGATTTCCATGAATAACATTATTGGAAGCATTTAGAAAACAAACCTGAACCTTACAAATAAGTTGCTTGTACATGTTTGAAACTTTGTATTATGTGAATGTTGAGCTGCCACATAAATGGGAAAAGAAGCCTGTAAAGGATCTGAAAAAACTAGTATTGAGAAACTGTAGATAAGCAAAGTTCATATCCATGCTCTAAGACTGGCTTTATGCTGGTTAGGAAGATCCTGATACTCTGCCAGGTGAATTCTGAAAATTTGTTGAGGGGACATAGTATTTACAAGTTATGGGAAAGAAAATGTTTACACACTAAGTAACTGGAACAGCTATTCAGTACATAGTAATTCAGCATTTAATTTTCTGAAAATGAGACCAAACCCCCAAATATCTGGTCTATTCAAAGTGGAAATAGTAAATTCCAGTTTTAGGTTCATATGCCTCTTTTGGGAAATATTTTTTTCAGAGCTATTTATAAATGTCTCCATAGAACACAGTTCATAATGAAATGGTGTGATGCATAAAAAAATTTATTACTCTTTATTGAAAGCAATATTCTTTTAAACCAAATTCTTGCATTACATTTATTTTCCCAAATATTTGTAATATGATATAAATACTTATAAGTATACGATTACTAATTTTTTTTTTCTGATTCCTGTCCAGTAAAAGGGCTGTTATTACTTATACCTTGAAGTTAGGCAGATCATCTTCTATTTGTAAGTATATATTTGCCACTCTCTTTTCAATCACTATGTAAGTTATGCTGTGAGTGATTTATCTTTCCAAAAGACTAATGAAGTGAGTTTGAAGAAAGATAGAGGAGGGAAAATAACTTCTGGGAATATTAGATCAAATACAATTTATTTTCTGAGCAATTCAAATTTATAAGCACATTTATAAGTAGCGGACAGCTGCAAATCTGTGTCCTCTCTTCTGCTGCACTGGAGCACAACTATTTGGAAGTTGTCTCAGGACTTCTCTTATATGCTCATACTCCCTTGTGTGACTGATATCAGTGAATATACCATATTTATCAGTAAATCTTTTTTTTTTTTTTTTTTTTTTTTTTTTTTTTTTTTTTTTTTCTCCTTTAAGGTCTTCTGGCTCTTCTTTGAAGGGTTTAGAGATATTTTTTTATTTCTTATTATTTTTAAATGAGTATCTCTGAACACATTTATTGCAGAAAAAGTGTTGTTTTCAGTTGGACTGTGCTATTTGTGACTTATTCTAGATCTTTAAATGAGCTTATTGAGACAAAAAAATTGCTATAGATTTTATTATTATTTGGCAGGAAAGTTTTAGAATTTTCTAATTGTTCAATCATTGGTCATTCTCTTATTTTATTAAAAATAACCTGAGTCTATCATACACTGAAATTCTGCAAAATATTACAATATTCGGTTAAACTAATGCTTTTATAGACTTTTCTATATTTTTGCATTTTTTTTTTGAAAAAGAATATTGATCAATATATTGTTGATCAATAAAGATTATTGATCAATATATTGGTTATTGATCAATATTGATTATTGATCAATATATTTTGAGTCAAATCAAAATATTTTGAGCTATTCTTATGTATTGTTTTCTCCTGGGATAAACCTCTGCAGACTGCTAACATAACTTGAGTTTCTTGATCATTTGCATGCTATCAGACACCACTGTTTCTCTTTGCAACATTATAGAATGGGTAACCCTGGCTTAAAGAACAGTATTTTGCACATGAATGTCCTAGTACAACTTGCATATGTGAAAGCTTCATGCTAGCAGTTAAGTAGAGGCCTGGTTTGCTTACATTGAATCCATCTTGCACACAAAATGACAATTCAGGGTGGTGTTCCTGAAAAGGGAGGCAGTACTGTCAGTAACTTCCATGTGTTGATTGTGGTCTAGTATCCTTCATTATTGCTTTCATTTCATAATACCTTTCATTATAACTTTTGCCTTTCTTAGGTTTAAAAACCTACGGTTAAAATAACGATGAACAACTTTGGTTGATTTTAAGAAAAGTATGCAAAAATTTCAACATGGGAACAGGCAGTCTGTAAATTGTTGTCTATGTTAACTTTTTAGTTCAAAATCTATTATAAAGTAGACACTATTATTCTACTTTTGAAATATGTAATTTACCTTTTTGCATAAATGTCATTTGTATTTTTCAATAATAAGCCAACTGCAAGAAACAAAATGGTTCTGATGCTCAGCATATTCTTACTATCAAGCTTGAAATATGTTTAACACATTATCCTTAGGGATACCGCAGGGTTAGTATGTTCCTTCTGTTATTCATTTTAGATGAGATGCCTTTGAATTTCTTTAAATAATAATAATAAATCTTTTTATTTTACTGGGATGTAATGGGTTGAACATTGAGAAGTGCTTTTTCACCATCAGAGTAGGCAAGCAAGAAATCAAAGAATTAAAAGTACAGTATCAAAAGCAAGAAAAAACTGCTGTGTGTTTGGATATACACTGTGCTATATGCTAAGCTAAGTATGCATATGATTTTTTACATGATTTTCTTAAAACTTTTAATCAGTACGGAGAGAAACAGAACATCTAGCTCCAAGTTTTAAAAGTGATAGAGTGCAAATCTGGGGAGGAATATACTGGGAAACATGTGGAAAAGACAAGGGATAAAGTTGTTCATGAACTTTTATAAAATATTATTAACAAGCTAATAAATAAGCCCCGTGTTTTGTATTTTAACTGAACCCTTGTGAATTCGTTTACCCTGCAGTAGCTGAAAGACAATTTACCTTTCAAAGGGAGGACAACAAAATTTCTGCACATTTTTGCCAGGACAAGTGTCTTCAGATGTGAACTTGTGAGACTCTAGCCATTCACTCACACCTTGCTCTCCCTGAAGAATGTGTTTGTGTGCTTACACAGTTTGAGATAAGGACAATAAACTTGATGAGTGGACTGGTCAGGTTTCTGAGAACTCCATCTGGCCTTTTTTTGATCTTTTGGTATCTATTGTTACTGTGTCCGTGATAAGTTTCATGCATATCAGATATCTTTATTTCAAGCTGACTTCATAAGGGCTGTTTTATTATATTGCTTCATTCTGTACAGAAGCAGAACTGGAACTCCCTGATTTCAAGAAGTAGAGTATCGTCAGCACATTTTAGTTTTAGTTAACTAAAAATAGTTAAAGAAGAAAAGGGTTAACTGAATTGTTGAAATTTTGGAACTGTTCATAGTTCAAAGACAGTGAAGCACATCCGTGTGGGTAATGTTACCTTTATTCTACTCTGAATGATGCATTTCTGTTACCAGTCTAAGAAAGCAGCAAGTAATGCTTCCAGTATAATTCATTGAAATTTGAAAGGAAAAGCTGAAACAGCTCTTCTTGCTTTCTTCTGTGCATACTCACCTTATTGTCTTTGTGTTCCTCAGAGTATTTAGAGTTAGATTTTTTTTTAAATTTAATTCGACAACATTAAAATGCCATTGCTTCATATTAGAGACAGCTGATTGCTCTTTCTGTACAGTAAACCATAACCTTGCTGCAGAGTCAATAGAGTAAAAGTACATTCTTGTCTTGCATCATATTATTTAAATGAAATTTAAGTACTGAGATAATGAAATAAAGTATTTCTGTAATAATGGAACTCCAAGATTGTATGTAGAACTCCAGAGTGTTACTGGTTAAGAGAAGAGCAGAAACTAGCACCAAAATTAAGCTAAGAGTATTCTTGCATTGGCTGATTTATTCTGTAAATAATTAATTTAAAAATAAATTAATAATCTGCTACATATTTTATTTTGGCATAGGGAAAATATAACACTGATTATTAATTCAACTTCTGTTGGTTAGTTACTGGATAAAAAAAGGCAGCTCTATGGAAATGGTAATGTTTGACTATATGAATTTAGAATAAAGAGCTCAGTTCCTTAAATTCTTGTAGATTAAGATGATATAATTAACTTCACAGTTTTAGTGCTTCACATGGCATTTATTCCAGGAAAAAAGTTTGCATAAAATTCTATAATATATGCATATTTTTTGTTTGCTTGTTATTAAATTCTAAAGAAAATGAAATGAGTGTTTTTTAACAGAAATTATAGAGTCACAGAGCGGTTGAGTTTGAAAGGAACCTGTAGAGATTGTTTAGTCCAATCCCCTGCTCAAGCATGTTGCACAGGGTCATATTCAGGGTTTTGAAGATCTCCAGAGAAGGAGACCCCACAACCTCTCTGGGCAGCCAAAAAGTTCTTCCTCACTCTTTTAGATTTGTTCATATGTGAACAATTTCCCAAAAGAAATAGGCTTTTATTTTTTACTCTTTAAATCTTTTTTATTTTTAATATTTTTGTTTATTTCTTTGCCTGCTGCATTAATTAGATAGATAGGCATGAGGTATCTCAGTGGTAAAACTTGGATCACTATTCTAAAATGGTGATGTTGATAATCTATTTGCTTTCTATTATATCCTGTGGGCATATGATGGATACATGATATTTTATGCTCTCAGTATATACTACTATACTCAGTATACTCAGTATATACTACTATATACAGCATATACCACTATACATTTTAACTGTCATTGTAAGGGTTGTTGTTGTCTAGGAACAGAGGACTTTTGGCTTACATCCAGTGGGTGTAGTTTTGGGAGTCAGTTTGAATTTAGTTGAATGCTGTTAAGAAATCTCTGCTGTATTTGGGAACATAAAAGTCGAGGTACTAGTGAGAAACTCTGTCTAGCTGGTGAAATGAGCACATCTGTATTTTGTATCTGAGAGCTCTTGGACTAGTAGTATCCAGATCAGCCTGCTTAAATCAAATTCCTTCTCAGAGCTGTAACTGGAACTATGTGCAGACTCAGTTGGTGTCTTTTCAAATACAGTACATATCTCAGTAACCAGAGGCAGAAAACCATAAGTATTGTATTTTCAGGTCATCCCAGTTCTGAGATCCTATTCTGAGGCCAGACCCACAGTTTGCTAACTTGAATCAGTTCTGATTTGAGATGGATTAACCTGATATGAACTAGCTGCATTTGTACCCATATCAGACTTTAACTGACAGATGCTGAAGGATTTGCAAGATGACTTTGCAATGTTGAAATTACTGGAAGATAATTTTTTAGTTATGAAACTGGAAAAAAGTATACAATTATGACTCCACTAATATTTCCCCTTTTCTTTAGAAAAATTTTGGATGGTATGTGAATTACATCTGAGCTTTTTAAAGTAAGGACAGTAAAGAAAAATGGACTCTGATCTTGGTGGAAATAAATATATGAGCATAGATAGCATGTACTGTATTCATACAAAGTGATTTTTAGCCAAGATGTGTTAATTGAGTGTTATCTATTTGGAGTAGAATAAAAAAAGTCAATTGTCTCTTATTTTCCATAAAACTTTCTTTCTTTTCTTTTCTTCTCTCTGCCATCTCTCTTTCTGCCAACCACTAAACCTTTAAAAGTTTCTCATTTTTTCCCCTCTTCTTTTCTGTGAGCAGACAATAAATTTATGATACTTGGGTGGATATTGCTGCTGGAAGTGTTTCTTACTATGTGATCCAGGAATGAATATGATGCCATCTATAAACAGAAGATTTTTCAAATTCATCTTCATTCCCTGCTGAGAACCTCTTTCAGAATTATCAGTTATTTGCAGTCTAAAGCTCTTGCATCTCTAGGTGTACATCATAGCAAGTATTGTCTGTGGATAAGTGGCCCTGTAACAACGAGGTTATTGTGCATGGACTTGTGCTCAAGGAGTCCCATGGATTCAAGGAAAGAAGGGATAGAAGCAAACAAATTTTATTTAACTCTACAGGTACAAAAAGAACTTTGTCCCTATAGGGTTACAGGATGAGGAGAGCATGAACTTGTTAACTGTGTCTTTAGGACTTCACTTCATGGCTGAGAATCTGAGGGAGAATCGTACTGGATTGTGGGGAAAAAAAAAATATTTCTTGTTCAGCTCTTTACCTCCACTATTTAGTTTCCAAAAGAGCACACTTAACATCAATTGAAGGAGGCTATTGCCTTTCTTCTGCTGCTTTGATCAATAACCTTTTTGATACTATTTTACCTTTTTGGAATGACACTAAGGATCTTCTGTTTGTTCACTGTTTAAACGGCAGTGTAATTTAATATTTTACTCTTGTCCATGTAGTGGGTTCCTGTGGTAGATCCTGCACTTGAAGATGAGAATACAACTTTAACAATTTTAACAACTTAAAGTAAAAATGTAATAAATTATCTGATTTTTCCATAAAATAGAACCTTTTCTAAGCAATCACTAACTAACTGTGCTCTCCTTCCCTGTGTATGAACTCTTTTATTTGAGCCGTGTTCTTTTATCTTCAACTTCTAGGAAGGAAGGGTAAAAACAGGATAAGGGAAGGAAGTAACTACGATAAAACAATTTGATGTGGAGAGGCATCCATTTTTCTGAAACCACCAAGGGAACTGTTGAAAAAGTCAGTCAATCTGATAGTATAGCAAGAATCTGTAAATCTACCATTAGAAAAATACTTTTGATTACAAGGAAATATTTCAATGGAAATGTATTGCTTTCTGCATCTGCACTTGAGGCAAACTGGTCAGCCTGCCTGGCTTTCAGATTTCAAGGGATCCTGAAATTTCTCCTGTTTGGTTCTGTTAAAAGGACATGAGAGGCCTGTCAAGATCTCTATGAAATTTTCATTTTGAAGCTAACTACAGTGGCCTCTCTAGTCCAGAACTTCTAGATAGATTTCTCTTCAACCTGTTCATTTCCCAGAGTTGGCTTTTTAACGAGTTGAAGAGTACTGAGCAGCTGTTTCCATGAATCAATTGCTTTATATAATAAGTCATTTACATTCTGTTATATTTAGTCTCTCCATAAAACAATAGCAGAATTTCATATCATTGATGTGTTTGAATAAGTACCTCTGGAGTTTTATGATATAAAATGTATGTGTACTGAGACTCATAAACTCAAAGGTGATTAATGTCTCCCCTTCCTACTAGTTTTGTCCAGAAGGAACATATCTGTGCTACAAGAACAGTGTCTTAGCAAACTAAGTGGCAACAGTGGCTGCTTACCCAGGCAGTTAACATTTCAAAAGCAAGTCTGCATATCACTAAATTCATGAGGTGGCCTTACATGACCAGGAGATACATAATTAATATTTGGATTATATTTATTGAGAATGCTAAATAATAGGAAATTCTTAGGTGTATAACTACATTAAATACAATTTTGAGGAAGAATTCTTCAACATAGACATTCCACTTCGGAAGATAATACCAGCGAAAATTATATTATATTATATTATATTATATTATATTATATTATATTATATTATATTATATTAATTACCTGATCAAGCCTCAGATCTAAGGAGCCTAGAAGCTCTCTTGTAAGCTCACAGATGAAAGAGTCACAGAAAGATATTGGAAATCAACTCCAAAATGCTGCTTGTGAAACATGTCTTTGCTTGACTGCTTTGTGTCCATTTTTTTTTCAAATTTAGCAAATCTGTTTCCATTTTCAGTGCTTTAGAATGAATTACATTTTCTGAATTCTAAACTTTTTGAATTGTTTCATTTGTCTATCTTCTGACATGATAGATAGTTCTAGAAATTTATGAAATTACTGGGATCGCTGCTGAGAAAATGAGAAAAGGAAGAATGTGCAGGAATGCTTGTGGAGAATCTTATGATAGATTATGGCTAAAGAAATGCTGGAATCCTAGATCTAAAATCAATTGACTAGTTCAAGGTTGCAAACATAGGATCAAAGAAAAAAATTCCTTTGGGTTTCTAACATCAGTCCTTCGTTGTCTGTCAAGTACCTACAGAGTTTATGTGCTGTGCAGTGGTCCTTCAGTCCCTGAAAATATCCCATAGTTGTAAAAGCCAAATTAACACCGTCAACAAGAGTTGCACAGCTCCTTTCATTCCTCCTTAAGCCTTTCCCTCTCTCTCCCAATCCCCAAGAAGGTTTGAGGAGTAACCATGGAGGCCAGCACGCTGTTGTCATTGAGTGAGGTAACATCCTTTATCCACTCAGGGCTACTGTGGACAAAGTACCTTCTGCCTCATTGCTCTCGGGCTAGTATTCTTTGTCCCTGGGCAATTAAGAAAAAATGGCATTTCTCACGTTTACCTCTTTGAACTTTTTTTTTTCCTTCAAACCTATTATTCATTCTCATGCTCATATCTTCTACTAAAATGGCAGTTTCCTTCTGTTGTATACCTTCTCTCCAGGTCCTGTGATGAGCTGCAAGCACTTATCCTTGGCTATGTTGTTTGCAAGCCCTGTAAGGCAGTACACACATTATTACAGAAAAGAAGTTTCATAGACTTTGGTCATGCTTGCTGGCTTATTTGTGCTCTAATATTAACTCTTTCTAGTATACACTAGCTTTCCTTTTTCCTTTTTCTTTCTTCCTAAATTTGTCATTCTGAAGCTTCTCCCCGCTTTCCAAATAGAGATTAATATACTTCTTCTTGTTATGGACATATTCAGCAGATGTCTACTATGACACTAGCTTCATTGAGCTCTCTCCTGATTATTTGCCATAAGCTGTTGAACCATTTGTTATCCTAGATATAGTTAAGCAATTTAGCTGCTCTTTTGTGTAGAGAGCAACCTATTCTCCTTTGTTCCCCTTTGCAAAGTGCCTTTAGGTGTTCTTCCCACTACTCCCACTACTGTTCTTCCCACTTTTCCCACTACTACTTTTTTTTTTTGCAGAGCAAAATTTCCGGTCACCTGCATGTAACCTCAGCAATGCTGTAGCTCACCAGGTTTGGTAGTCGATTACTTAATGCTGAATCACAGAGAGGTGTCTTCCTTCGTTAAAGCAAGAGCCAGTGAGGTACTGACTACAGGATCAAGACTGAAGAGGAAATATCTTTTCCTGTTTGGCTAACACAACATTTCTCTTCATATGATAAATCTCTAGTTTTGGGTATTGCCTTGATTAGGGATTTTTTTTTTTCCTTCCAAAATCAATATTTTGTGTGGAAAGGAAAATCTTTTTTCAGCAGCTCTCATTACCCATAATAGCATCTACATCCTATGTACTTATGATTTTAATTTTACCAGGTTATGTGTGAGGAGTGTATGATATTACTTTCATGAACACTGACTCAAGTGTTCAAAAATGAAGAACCTTTCAAGACTTTGATTAGACAAAGTGGGCTACCACGTTAGCTTGTGAAAGAAACCATATAAACTGGTATTAGAGTATGTCACTTGCTAGCCGTGAGCCATAGGTTTGCATGGAGTTTGCAAGGCCTCAAGACTGAGGCTTCTCCTTGCTCTGCCTGAACTTTTCTTGGCCTTTCTGCAGCTTTGTTTTATTTGGTTTAGCTGAAACAGCAATTTCTCTAGTTGGCCAGATGTCAGTCTAGTCATGTCTATGACTAATTTCTTTTGTTCATCTTTGTGTGGTGCTGCCCTAGTTTTATACAGACAGCAATAGCAAACATTTTTTTTTCTCTGTAATAATGTAATATTTATGGCAGAGAGATGTAGGGCAAGGAAATGTAGGCCTGGCATGGTAGCAGAGGCTTTGGAAAGCGGGGACACAGGGTACCTCACAGAGAAGTGCAGTCATGGAATTATAAGTGATGGAACACACAGTCTTGGCACTGGAGCTTTAAAGAGCTCACTAAGGGTCACTTAAAGTAATGCAGAGCTGGAGCTTTCAATTTTAGGATTAAAGAAGAGACCAAAGGAATAGTATCCAACAAATGTAAAGATGTCAGTGTAGTGTTAGATGTAATGTGAAAATGCCGATCAATGAAGACAGAGAAAGGTGCAAGAGTGTTTCAATAAATACATAAAAATCATTTTCTAGCATTTTCTAACAAATGAGCTTAAGTCCTTGTGTATCTACAAAGAATTTGAAATACCATCTAAGTACCAGAGATAATACCATATTAAGAATTCAGTCTTCTAGGAAGACAAGAGGAAAGTTCATTCAATTGAAGGAAGTTTTTTAGAAGTGTCTCTGGTGGTGATGAGACAGAAATTATTGTAAATAGTGTAGTCTTGTAACTGTTGCTTGTATGTCTTTCAACCTGAGATCAGACTCCTGTGATGTGCCGTACATTATCTCCATCTTTATGACTATTCAAAAGTGCAAGAGTTTTATTTAACAACATCAATTTAGGGGGGCATGTTCAATAGTTCAGTTACTTCTGGGTTGTTTTGGGGATATATTTGTTTGTATCAAACCCTAGTCATTCAGAAGTAGAGATTGCATGTGAATGGATTCCATGTTTTTTTAGCTACATGCTTGTGAAGAATTAAAAAAAAGTATGCAAATTGTTATGGTTTTTTAATGGTCGGAGCATGAGAAAGGTCTGTTTGAATGAATTTGTGCTTAAAGGAATGAGACTTTATAGGTGTGCAGTGAGGTATTGTGAGTTCTAGAGAAGATTAAAACCAGTAATATACTGACATGAAAACTGGGGCACAGAGCTATTAAGTGACGTTCCCAGTGGATCTTTGTAGTAAAACTTATAAGGAAATTTTGACTGTTCCCTTTATTTATTAATCTCTGCAGATTTTCTTATGGTGTTATGGATGCCCCGAGAGAAGCAAAACAGAATAAAACAAAACAAAAGAGAGATATTTATAGGAAAGTAACAAAGATCTGAACATTTTATGTAGGAAGAATGCCTATATGACAGTCACTAGGGAACCAGGGAAACCTGAGTTAAGACTTCTCTGGATTCATTTAGTGCTGGTCTGATTCCACATTTAGTGCTTTCATTAATTTTGAATGTTTTTGATGGGAGAGCTTGCTTAGGGCTATTTCAGTCACCAAAGCAGTAACACAGTGTGTAAAATTACCTCCTGCCCATAAATGATGTCAGGAACAATAGCGCTTTGAAATTATGCCTCTGGGGAAGTACTAATGGCTGCTGAGAAGTTGTTTAGAAGCAACTTGTACTCACCTTCCTGACCTAGCCATCTTCAGGTGATATCATCAACTTCACCTTAAACTGACATGCAGAACATCCATGTCTTTTATGCTATTTTTTTTGTTGTTCTAGTTAGTTCAGTTATGAATCCTTTGTAGAGAGCTACAGAGGGCAAAACTTTTGTATGTTATACTCACTGTGTGTGTATGACTGGGAAATGACTGAGACCTCGCAACTGCAACAGCAGCTAGCTGGCCATAAAAAGCTTAAATATATCTTGCTATATTGGTTTCTTAACATGTATGAAATCATTATCGCAGTTGCCAGCTGAGTACTGATAATTTTTAATAGCACAGACAACTTGCTCAGAAATGCCATCT
Source organism: Nothoprocta perdicaria (assembly GCF_003342845.1). Taxonomy (NCBI): domain Eukaryota; kingdom Metazoa; phylum Chordata; class Aves; order Tinamiformes; family Tinamidae; genus Nothoprocta; species Nothoprocta perdicaria. The sequence continues at coordinate 1,479,994 of NW_020455810.1, forward strand.
TATACAACTATAGTGTTCCTTTCACTGTACAGCTGCCTTATTGGAAGTCTTTTCTACATGCCTTTCCTGGGCATCTTTGATCTTGGCAGAAAATTGCAACTGCATTCCCCAAAGTAAGCATTTTCACAGCTGACTGTGGTAACTGTGGCTCTCCTGGTGGGTGTCTGAAACTCCTAGTGGATTTGATTTTATTATTATTTCTTAATTGGCACACTCTCGGTGAAATTGTGTAGGTGTGCTTGAGTCCTGAGGCATGAGTCCTTGTTAGACAACCTGACTGCATGAATATTTTAATGTTATCAGTATTTTTTCCATGTATTTCTGAAAGAGGAAAGTTACTCGAGTAGAGGATAGAGTCCTAAGAGCATCTGAGCATCTTGATGCAAAGGTTTAGCTCAAAGTCTCTGCGGAATCATTTCACTGATCATTTTCCAGAGCCCAGTAAGAAGGTAGTTTTTTTTTTCTTTTTTTTTTTTTTTGTGTGTATGTGTGTGTTTGGGAGGTAAAATAATGAAATAGGTACAACACAGACACCTTGAAACTGTTGGTTATTTCAGAACTGCATTAAGTGTGTGTTTTGAACATTTACTTTTTTATTGTAATATTGCTTCTATTTTAAGAATAAGGTTCTGCAGAACTTTGTGAATGTGTCTTCAGCAGAATTGGAATGGAGGACACTGTTAGAATGGGGAAGTATGTCTTGTTTTTTTTATGCAGGCATTTTTGTGAGGAAAACTAATACAAATGTTCAAGAAAAAGAGGCTGCATATGCCTATCAATTGAAAAAACAGCTTTAGAAAACTATCACTATATCTACTAGCTCATCAATATCTTTCTGATACAGAATTGATAAGGATGATCACTTATGCTATTGTTCTTTTATAAGAGCATGTGAAAAAAATAATGACTGACATTTGAAACATGGAGATTTTGGGCTACGAATATTTATGTTTCAAATCAAAGTATGAAATAATATCCTAATATTACTATACCTCAGGTTTTTTTTTCTTTTTTTTCCCCAGAACAAGTAGCTAGTAAGAGTCTCATTTTCCTGCTTTTCACTTTTTTAAAAAAAATTCTGTATTATTTGCTTCATAGAAATTACCACTGTCAGCCATAATTTGGAGATTTTTGAAAATATGTAGATATATCTGCACTGAGTCAAAAGATAATTATAATAGTCTTTTTACATCAGCTTCATTTTTTGCACCAAAAAACTGCCAACACAATGATATGCAGGTTGAGTTAGACATAAGTTTTCACTTGAATGAGATAAATGAAAATGAAAATAAATTCAGATAAATGTCATATGTTCATTTAAATATTACTTTGGAGGTGTGTGTTTGTGAAGCCAGTAAATACTGAAACATTGACTTATAGTACTTCATCTGAATTTTATAGCTCTATTTCTTTAATTTAGTATAAAGTAAAAGCAAGTAAAATAACTATTTAATTTGCTTTTCAAGATTCATTTTGAAGACCTATTTTGAAACAAGATTCCCTGTCTGCATTACACAGATATAACAGCACTTTATTCCAGGATGAGTTCATGAAAATAAATGTAAAAGACCTTCTCACAATGTCTTTGTTAACCTTGAAATAAGTTAAATCTAGTCCCTCAGTTGATCATAAACCATACGACTTATGTAGCTTTGGTTATATATATTCTGTCAAACAGAATCCTCAGCAGCGCGATAATAACTACCAATATCAATAAAGCAAATTAGAATTAAAAGACAGAATAGAAGAGGAAGACACTGGGCAGGACAGGGAATACTGTGCTTGTACTTTAATTATTTAATGTTACTTTTACACCAAACATGACAAAATTCAAAATAGGAATGCTAGGATTAGTTTTTCCTGAGCAAATTTTATTTCTAATCTTAATTAAATACAAACGGCCACACAAACACTGAAGTTTATGCTCGAGAAAACTCCTCAAATTTAAGAGGACTGAACTTTGTGTTTTTCAAATGCTGCAGCCAGAATGCCAGCCACTGTAAACCCTGCTGTAGTATTGCAGCTAAAATGTAATGATGGGTAAGGTCACTACCTTACTAGGGATAATCCCTTATTAGGGATAAGACATCTCTATTAGCAGAGCTCCGTTGCATTTTTTTTTTTTTTTTTTTTTTTTTTTGGCCTTCTCCAAGAGAGCATTTTGACTCTTGTTGCTTGTGGGATGGTGGATGAAGGATAAGGGTGGGGATGGTGGGTGGAGGATGGGAGGTGACTGCAGAAATGTCCAGTAAACCAGCAGGAAGGAGAGATGAAAGAGCATTTTGCAAAGGGGCAGATAGAATTTCGGGTTTGAGTGAGAACTTTTATTATGGAATGTTTTAAGGGGATTTTGGGGCTGTGTGAAATATTTTATAAGACGTACAGGGGAAAGAGCAAATGAAGGAAAATGGAGGGACCCAAGCAGATTGGGAGGAACTGTTTGGGAAAATAGAGGGAAGCAGGGGTAAGAGGATCTAATGACACTGAACAGGCAGCTTGTCTCATTGAGCCTTTGTGTTTGGCCTGCAGTTTGTCCTATATCCTTGCTCAATCCTGTTTCTGATGGTCTTGTATGAGGTTCCAGGTTGCAAACACATATTATAGATAAGTGCTTTGGTATTGTATGCCACAGAGAGAGAAAAATTCTGTGTCTGCTCCAAAGTAGCTGCCCAGCCACCTCATTTGTTCCTTCCCAATGGGTTTTGAAAGACTTGAAACTTGCAAAAACTCCTGAAATTCAGTGGAAGAAGGCTCGAAGCAGGGAAGTGTCAACAAGGGGGCGAGCAGCCAGAGGAAAGGCTGGGGCAGGTTTACAATGGGAAATCTTGGGGAGAACTGGAGCTCCTGAAGGGGCCGCACAGGATTGTGCTAACCAATCAGTGGCTGAAAATGGACTCAGGACCCACGATGGGCAGGCAATTTTGTTAAAAGTTCTGTTTGCAAGAAGCAAGCAGACCCTACTACCCAGCAGTGCTGTGGGACTTGGTAGAATTTACTCTGAGGAATTGAACGAGCTGTTATAAAGGCTGAAGAAACCACAGATCACAGAGGAGAAGCTGTGATATGAGTGGAATGAAAATGTAACTCACTAAAAAATTACAAAAAAATACCCAATTACTTGCCAAATTCAGGAATTTTCTTTTATCTGTGAGAGAATCACACTGCTAAAGAAAGGATGAACTAAATGACAACAATAAATATGAGCTTGTTTTTGATAAATAGGATCACTTTATGTGTGTATATGTACACATATGCTTATCGCTTTCTTCTTTGGAAAGAAAGGGAAGAATGAGTTAGCTGATTCTAATGTAGCTGGTCATGTAACATGTAGCTGATATGCAAAATATTCCCATTTAAATTAGTAGGATCAGAAGCTTAAAAGGATGGAGTGATAGCTTTCTGAAAATAATGACCCAAAAGTGAGAAATAACTCAGTGTATCATGCAAGACAGAAATCAATTTTACTTCACATTTCATTAAGACATAAAATTAAGCATTATAATGATGCTGGTAAATGAACAAGGCATGATGCTAAGCCTTACTTTGTATTCTTTTAAATATGTATAGGATTATGCTAAAGAGATGAAAATTTAATTAAGGAAAGGGGATACATTTTTTTTAAAATCTATGTGCTGTCATCAATCATAAGGAAGATAATTCACAAATTATCTTAATATCTTAATATCTTGTGTATCATTATCTTAATGATACATAAATTGTATATCATTATTCCAAAACACAGGTGAGGAAAGTACATTTTCATGATTCTGAAAAAGTCATGAATAGGTGGAATGCTAGATATTCTACTCTTAAATAAGAATTTCTTAAACGATCATTTAAAGCTCCATAAATAATCCTGGGATATAGTACATTTAAATATCTTTTTATTTCTTAATGATTGATTATGTCATAATTGATTCATTAAACCATGATGAAGGGTCCTATTGGGTAGAAGTTTTATTATAGAAGTAAATAGAAAAAAAAAGTATGCTTTGTTAGTTATTGAATTAAGAAACACAGTTGCAACAAATTTACTTCCTAATAATCTACTGACAACAGATATGTGATTATAAACTTGCCTATGCCTGAACAGAGACTTTGGTGTTTGAAAGCCAAAATATTTTTAATGTCAAAGTCTAAATTGAGGTATTATTTCCTGAACTTCACATTGTCAGTCCAAGAAAAAATATATAGTTTCAATAACTGTGTTTCAGTAAGTTAACTTTCTCATATTCAAGTTTAATTAAATTATTTAGTAATTTAATTAATTTGCTAAATATAGTTGTGTTGCACTGATAGGAGTGTGTGTGTGTATTCATATGTGCAAATTTTTTTCTCCGTATGTGTGAATTCTTTGGTGTCAAAAGGCTAAATATATGCAGGCAAACCTGCTTAAACTATGATGGCTGAGTATGACTAAACAAGTCAGACTTTATTAAAACCATATAAAAATACTTGTGTGATAGCTGTCAAAATTTGAAGACAATTAAACAAAATTTTGGGATTTGGGTTGAACGAGCTAAGACTGATGCCAATAGCTAACATGGCACAGGCCTTTCCTTGAGTGAGTCCATCCTCTGCATTTCAGATAAAGTAAATAAAATGGACTCAATGAGAAACCTGTGGATTTTTCCTTACTTTTATAGGAACTGGATGAAAGATTACTTTTCTGGTAGACATAAACACTAAATTGTATTTCTTGGAAAATACCCTCCCAGGAGGGGAAAAAAAGACAAATTAAACACTAGTCTTTTCTCAAATTCATCCTTTCTAGTGGTTGAGGCATACTTATCTGATAGACTGAAACAAATCCATATTCCATGAAAACCTTAAAATGTATTATTATTTTTTCTTAGAACTCCATTTCTTCATCATGTGCAATCTATAATATTTTCTAGGAGAAGTTATTATTGCAAAACAACAATGTGAAAATAAGTCAAACTTTCCATGGAAAGGATGTTCTTGGTACAATGAACAGTTGATATGAACAGTGTAGAATAGATGAATACAGTGCCTAGATGTCTAAGATAAAGTCAGGACCACAAATAAAATACAATGTGTCTCAATACAATAGGATATGATTTAAGCAGAGAACTGATTTTCTCTTCAATAAACTAAAAAACCAAAACACGATTATGGCTCATTTCTTAACCCTTAGCAGCCATTTTCTGTTTTGTTAGATTGGTTGGAACCATAAGTAGAAACATACAGTTAGCTGATTGAAACCAATTGAAATTTGTTCACTCCTCAGAGTGAATTTTTTTTTTTTTTTGATAATTTTTCCAACATCATGCATTGCAGAGCTGGATATGAGATCTTAGGATATAGAAAAATTTAGGTTTTATCTCATTTATCAAATACTGTGACCATTAAGCAGTAGCAAACTTGTAAGCCTCTGTTGTGCTAGTGCTAGATGGGGCCACAATGCTGTGCTGCACACTGCAATTTTGGTAATATGTTCTCCCAGGCTTCTGTGAAGAACACATACATAAACTATGATTATTATCATTTGCATATCATTTTATTATCCAGGAAGATCACTTTAATCTCTATAGGACAAATGCAATATTGCTTTCAAGTACAGGTATCAGATACCAAAGCCTTTGCAGATTATTTTCTTGTTGGAGAAGTCTCTGCCAGCATGCAAACTCAACCTAACCAAGAAACTTTAAAAATACTCATCTTCTTTGAAACTTAGGTCAATGGCAAGTTCATCTAGCTATTTTGTATTTAAAAGGCTTCTTTCTATAACAAGTCTTTGATTCTTTGGGAACAACCTGCATTAAAAATATTTTCTTGTGGAAAACTCTAACATACCAATTGAATTTATTTAGTGTTAGCCACAACTTCCTCAGAGGAATGATATTAAAATAAAACATTGGTTGATCTGGTTAAGGATTTACTGATAAAACATAATTGTCAGAAAAGATGAGTGAAAACTAAAAGGACGGCATCATTTCTTCAAACACCCTAACCCCACTAAATGGCATTCAGAAAGAGGTGAACTCACTGGGAACAATTCCTAGAGCTGATAGTCCTTGCAAAGAAGCATCTTAGTTCTCCATCCCCATCCCAGGCTTAATTATTCCCAAATAGAATTAAATTTACTATAGAATTTCATTGCTTGTTTCTGAAATCAGTCTTTTCCAAATAATGTATTGTCTTATATTATTTAGCTGGAAAGATAAATATATACACATATATAAAATATTTTACATGTATATCTATCTATCTATATATAGGTATGCTTTCAGATATACCAGAGAAATCAGTTGCTAATATTAACCTGTGCTATTTATAGATGTAAAATGCTTGAGTATCTCTAAATGCTTAAAAGCTTCATCATGGCACATAAAAAAACGTGAAGTGGGGAAAGCCATAAGCAGTATATTTTAAGTCTGTGTCAAATGAATTGTATTATGAGTAAGCTTGTGAGTAAGCTTATTCCCAAACAGCTTTCTTGCATACCAAAACCATGGAATTCCACATGTGATATTGAGTATGCTTGTTCAGGCCTTAAATGACACAAGATAGTAGTTAGTGTAGTTCATTATGGGGCTATTATGGAAATGCTGTGTCTGTGTTGTATGATAGACTATATATTAATTATAGGTCACGCTAATAGAGGGGGTACATCAGAGATACGGGGTTCACTCAACATGCTTATCAGAATATATTAGAACTGAGGTTAGTGTTTGATTGTAGCTCTCATGTTGGCATGATAGTTACTCTTTATATCATCTCTTTGAAGACTTCCCTTTTCTCCTTTTCTTTTTTTTTTTTCCTTTCTAAATGACATAGAAAAGGTATTTTGCCATTTTTTTGCCATGCCCCCAATGCCTCCTTGCAGAAGTATAGCATGATACCAGCTACTCCTTGGAACAAGGGTTAATAATTAATAATTAATAAGTATTAATGACATTGACTATGTTTTGTGCTCAAAACTGTGCTCAGAATGAACTAATGAGGCATGTCAGTAATAACAGGATGGTCGATGAGTGGAATTTATTATGCTTGGTTCTAGTAATTCCTCTAGAATAATCATTTGTCTGAACAACAAAAAGCAATCCAGGAGAGAAAGGTACTGCCAAGTATTGTTTTGCCTTTTCCATATATTTCCAAATATATGGAAAAATATGCAGTATATTTTTCCATCCTAAGTTTCTTTGACATAGGCAGCTAGATGGTAACGTGAGAGAGGAGCAAGGAAAGGTCAACTTTTAATGCTGGCTTTCGCTCTGAGAGAAAAACAACAACAACAACAAAAACCACCTTATTAATTATTTTCTTTTAAAAATCTTGCACAGTGAGGTTATTGTTTGTTGTGCTTACAATGACAAATCAGAGCAACAAAAAAATACAAAATGCTTGAATTAGGGGAACCCTGAGAAGCGCAAGGTTTTTGCTCATTTATTGTTTTATTTTTAATGAATGAGCAGAACACGTCATATATTTAGGTTCTATTTCATGTACTTCTAAATGTATATTTAAGTAATGAGTTTGTCTTGTTACCCAGTGCAATGCAACAATAACCAGGAAGTGTTATCTCCAATGCGGATATTCTGCAGCTATTAAAATTGCAAAGATGATGCAAAATTATCTTAATTTCCACCCCCTCCCCGACTTTCTTAAATATATTTTTATCCCTAGATTTCTTTTCAAACTCTTCTCAGTTTGACTGGCTGTTTTTCCCAGTCTGCAGATCTCCCACAAGTAGCATTCCACTGCCACTCAGTTTGATAGAACAAAGTGACCTGCTCACGATGCCTGCAGTCCCTAGAAAAACGAAGCAAGTGGGTATGGCTCCTTGCCTGGAGCAAGCTTGCCATTTCATTTTTTGTCAAGAGGATTACTGCAGTATGTCAAACTCATTTTTAGACATTAATAAGGTACAGAAACAGATATTTTCTTTGCAGCCACTGTCCTTTCATTCCTGAGATTGAAGCAAGTGTCCTGAATTTCATCTCCTTATTGGCAGGATGGCATATTAAAGAAATGACTAGAGCTTCGTAAAATTAACTTCTTGTTATTGTCAGTTGCATACAAGATCACTAAGTGTAGGCTTTTCATCTTCCACTCTAAACGTGGAAAAGGTCACTAAAATTATCCTTTTTTGATGTGAAGTATTACCTGTTCAACTGTCAACAATTACTGAAGTTGAATCCCACTTTTAAGGGTTTATTTTAAAGTCATTTTCATGGCACAAACATATTTGCCATACCTTATGCAGTAACACACTTGCCTTCCTTGTACAGAATACATCAGGAAATCATAGCAGAGCATGATTTTTGAAAGATGGCAGTTTTGGAAATAATAGTGTTTCTTTAACAATGAGACTTAGACATTTATCATCCTTGAGAAATCAAGCCATTTGTTGTGAACAACAAGCACAGTGTTGTTCACATGGCAATGTGCATACATCTGACTATAATTTTTGTCTGTAGAAGCATTTGTCTCATTGAGAAGAAGTAAATAGAAACTTCAGCTTGTGGTCAAATGAATGATGCTTACATTTCATTGCAAGGCAGGAAAGAGTCAAGGCAAGGGGGTGGGAAAGAATAGATAATACTAAGACTGCCTTAGTTCAAAAGGAAAAAAGTGTGCTCACTCAAAGTATTGATAGGACAGTAGATGGAAGAATTAGGAGAAATGGTTAATGATGAAGATGGTTATTGAATAACTGTACAAAAGAAGAGATATACCACCTCCATGCCCGAGTATGCAACTGGAAGTTGCATCAAGAAGCATTTGTCGAAGCTGTAATTATATCAGATGCCTGAAACTGACTGTTTATGATACTTGTTTTCTTTTTGGCAAGCTTACTTTCTAGCTGTCCACTAATGTGTTTGGGGTCTTTGGGAATAATGGATTATATTATGTGAGTTGGATGCAGTTTGTGGCTTCCTTCATGTGATTTTTAGAAAAGAGATTTTGTATGTGTGAAGAAAGTGATATATATCTGCTATTTTTGTGTGTGAAAGCTCTAAGTGTTTGAGCACCCTGCCAAAGGCCTTGTGTGGAAGGACTTGCATGATATGAACATAATAAAAGGATATCTGTCTCAATTGAGATAAGCTATTTCTCAAGCATTTCATAAGTGCATAAGTAACATTTGACATGTATGCATGAGATATGCATGATTATGCATCACTTATTCATTTTCTTAAGAAAGTTTTTGGCTTATTTATAACAGTTTTATGCATTTATAAATTTAAAAGCTTTATACTTGAATCTAGCTGAAGATGGATCCATTTTGTGTAGCTCGTGTCAAACAAATTTTTGATATGGATATGTTTCTGTCAAATTCTGTGCACTTTTAGGTACCGTCTAGTGCATTTGGCTTGGGCTTGCTTCACATATATAGGTAGGAGCAAGGAGATGATGGAAAGTTGTTTCTTAAAGATGCTTGGCCATTCTAAATTTTTGTTCCTCCACCAGTGTACAAACAGTTTATCACAATTAATTCCACTAGAGCTATTTTTAACAGTTTGTTGCACATTTCATTGGCTGAAAATCTTGCAATAAAATATATAAATTTAATGACTGTTCCATAAAATCGAGCTTTTGAATAAGGGCATGTTTTCACGGATTGTTTAAAATTCAGGTCTAAATGATAAGCAGATAGTGTTCTTGGAATTCCCTGTCCCCTCCATTATTTAAGAGATAACATTTAATTTTGAATCTATCACTAATGAATGTCTTCGTCTCTTAGTATTACAAAAGCAAATGGCTTATAAATGGCTTTTGTGAAACAGACACACTTTTTTTGTAATTTTAAAATGACTGGGATTTAACAGAACAATGACATATATATAGTGTGTCTACTGGAAATGTAAATGTGCATTTTCATGGGAAACTATTGTTCAGTAGCAGTACTGCAGTTTTTCAACTGCCTAGGGAGATGAACCTCTGCCAGTAACACTGTAATGTTTACGTCTCAGTGTACTGTGAAAATACTGAATTTTAAAGGAGTTTCTTAGAGAAGTGTAAAGGAGAATGTATTACCCAGTAGTTTCCCTGCAATGTGAGGCGTAGTAAAAATAATTTTGTGGGCGAGTGCTTCCTTCAGTGATTATTTTCCCTAACATAGAGTTGGAGGATATTGCTTCCTTTGATGTTAAATGCTGAAATGGGAGACAAACCTCCTGCTGGAAATGCCTTTGCTCTGAAGTTCTAAGAAAGACAAAATTTCATCTTTCTTATGCATTAGAATGAATGTATCTCAGGAATCATTTTATTGTAAAGGAGTTTGGATTTGACATTTAGCACAGCTGTCATGTATGAGTCATCACATATGGATAAAAGAAAATCTTGGTTAGTTCCTAGCTCACGTCTTCTGGCTAAGACTTTTTTTTAAAGTCATTCCCATCCATTGTTTCTTTTTCCCATTTTCTCCCCCTCCTTTTCTCTGCAATTTGCTCGAGATAATTTCTGGTTTTTTTTCTGATTCCTAATCATTTATCTGTCCTCACTTCAGTGAACTAAACAGCTTTTGAAAAATAAAATAGGCCCTGCCTTCAGGTAAACAATAAAACTCATAGGATAAGATGGTATGGCAACCTGCAGTGTATTGTACAGAGAGCTAGGGTGATAACCATTTGACTCAGATCTGCTGTAATGAGAGAGTCAGGTAACAATGCCCCTGGGCAAGATTAGCTATTTGGTTTAAAGTATCTAGAAGGCAACTTTTCAGAGGTACTGTAGCATCATTACTCTACTATGAGACTCTTTGCTCCTCAATGGCATTATCTGCTCTCTAAATGTCAATGCAGTTTTTGACTGACTGCTTTCTTCACTTTGATTCTCTAGATCATTACTCTAAAAAAGGTAAATGTTATTACCAGTGGAAAAAGTGTGAATTATTTGTAAAAGCAAAGCTAAAATCAAAAAAAGTTAGGATAGTATATCTGGGGATATAAATTATACTAGTATAAATCTTACTGATATAAAATTAATCAAAAAACCCATTCCAACATCCTCTCTTCCAATATGTAAGTTGGGCAAAAATAGAGGAAACAAGAAGAAAGCATTTCTGTATCAGACAGGTTGAATTTAAGTGTTTTGAAGAGACAATTAAATATTCTTATGCCAAGATTTAATACTCTTCAAGATCTGTAGTCATATTACTGGTCTTAATGTAAGTCTTGTATGGATACATAAAGAGTGTTGTTTTTGGTGGAGAACAATGCAAGTGTCCCCATTCGATTATATCATTATATAGCAGCAGTTGGTTTTTGATCTGCAGTTCTGTGTGCTTTGGAGTACATCAGTTTTACATACAACTATATTTGGAGAAATACTTTTTTTTTCCTTTTTCTTTTATCCTGAATCCTTTAGGTTTGTGCTGGAAATGCAACATTTTTGAATCTGGCAACCTTTCAAAAAAAGCCCAAAATAACTATTTACAGAACAGCAAATATTAATACAAGACAATTAGGCAAGGCACTGAGAACACCGTTAGCAACTACTTTTGTGTATGTCTGACTATATCAAAAGAAAATACATTTCAAACTCTGCAATAAGCAGCCACATAGAATAATAGCTCTAGGGAGCTGCAAGACAAAGGGTGCTTCCTTTCGAGGTTGTTCTTTTCAGATCATTTACATTTAGCCATCTTTCTCTGAGGATGGAGAGCTACAGCTGGGATATCTGCTGGGGATCTACTGCTGGGGGGATCTGCTCGAAAAGCTACTTGAAACTTAATGAAAGACCAACTGTTGTATGCCAAAGGTGGTCATGTTTCACTATTGAATACATACATCTCACTTTGGGTGAATAGGGGAAAATTATCTTCCTTTCCTTCAGTTGTCTGTGTTAGTAGCAACTACCAAATTCATAGAATCATAGAATCCTGGAATGCTCAAGGTTGGAAGGGACCTCAGAGGTCATCTAGTCCAACCCACCTGCTCACGCAGGGTCACCTAGAGCACATGGCACAGGGCTGTGTCCAAGCAGGTTTTAAAGATCTCCAAAGGAGACTCCACAACCTCTCTGGGCAGCCTGTTACAGGGCTCTGTCACCCTCACAGTCAAGAGGTGTTTCCTTAAGTACCTGTGGAACTTTTGGTGCCTCAGCTTGTGGCCGTTTCCTCAAGTCCTAGAGGACTAGTTCCTCTAGTCCTTAAAATTGTATTAATTTGTATTAATACGTCCATAAATGTTGACTTTATAGCATTTCCTCTGCAGCCATTTTTGAAGTTCAATATTAAACTCTCAAATGCTTGGAAGAGGATAATACTCTGAGGCTTTCTGGAAAATAAGTAACTACTTAATCTCATTAAAGGGGGTTAATCTACTTTGTGTTATTTACCAGATGTCCGATAACATTAATTTCTCCTGCTGAATCTTGACTCTAGAACTTGTCCAAAGTCAAATTTTAGAGGATGGTAGATTTCCAGATTAGGCTTCAGTAGCCCACTTCTAAGCATGAAGTTTGGAGTTGACAGATAATTGTTGTAAATTCAAGACCTGTCGGGTGTGTGATAGTTGACTTGCCACATTACCTTTCCTGAAAATGATGAATGTCACTTTCACTTATATTTTACTTTTTGACATAGTGATGTGGATAAATAAGGAAGAAACACCTCTCTTTGCGAGGTCACCAATATCTCTTGGTTTCAATTCTATGCAAAATAATCCTTTATTTCTGAATAAAGCCATAAGACAACATTTCCCAAACTGTTTATGCTTTGTGGTATCTTCCTAGTATAATCCATACCTTAATTTCTCAAAGACGTAGCTGAAATGTTTTCTCAAAGTAATACTTTCTCTCCTGCTTCTCTCTCCTTTTCCTTATATATAGTGTTGAAAACTGTGTCATAAGAATAATAGGATAAGAGGAAACAAGATATTAGTAATTAATAAACTACTATATTGATGCTACCAAATGTAGAACAAAAGTATTTGAATTAGGTTGCAGAATAGGAAAAAAAAAAGTGATAAAATAATAAAAGAAAACTTGTAACTACTTGAATGTGACAGCTTCAAACAGGTGAATTATTTGCTAAATAGGCAAAGAAAGAAAGAAATATTTTTGTTCCCCATTATATTCTACCGTTTTAAAATTATGTATGATAATAGCAGACAAAAGAATACATTTTTATAAATATATATTTCATAAATATATATTTCATAAATATATAAATGCCTGAGATCTGTCTGACATTGAGATCACAAACATAAGCAATTACACTGAAAGGAAAATTTTTGATTGCTTGTTCTGAGGTTTACACAGGAATTTGGTTTAGACTCTGGTGGCATTTTTTTCCCAAGTACTAGAGACTGACTGTCAAGCTGAGTTCCTTTCCATGGCTTCCTTCTGTATACTTTAATGAATATTTAATAAGGCATGTCACCCAATGCATGACAGGCTACCTGTGCTGTGGTAATCTGGGCTAGGTAGCTCCTTGTTCCTCTTCCTTTGCTGATTTACAGTTCTGTCTTGGTGGATGAGCATAAACCTCTCGGAATGCTGTAGCTTAAATGCAGCTGGTCACTGTAATGATGTGATTAATGTTCCAGCATGACAAACATCAGGATAAGTAGCTTCTGCCAAAAGACTCTGCATCTGGTCCTCACCATGCATGTATGCGAGTGGAACAAAGGCCAATGTCTTTCGTAACAAACTGACCTCGTAAAATGGTGCCTGGTAGAGCCAGTGCATGTCTTATGCCTTTTGTAAGCCATGTCAAAGTCATAAGGCAAGACTGTCCAGTTTAACCAATGTCTAATTTTTACAGTCTTCTTATTTTGAGGCTATACTTCACCCTTTTCCTTCTTTTCAAATGATCTTCTTCCTGCAAAAGTCTCTGCAGTGACAACAACAGTAACTTGCAAGGCTACAGCTAGAGATGAAATGCAATGTTTGATTTCTCCACACATCTGACATTCTGTACAAATGCTGTTGTGTGTATTTGAGTTCATTTAAGAACATACCTTCCTTCTTTTTCACAATAATGCAAGATGCTATTTCAAAAAAATACTACCTTTAAAAAACTACTTAAAAAAAATACTTTAAAAATAATAAGTAAATTAATGAGTGATTAAGAGCAAACAGATGTCATGGAAAGGTTATGGACCAAAATGTTCCTCATTCATTGGAATTCCTCTTTTTTTTTTTTCAGTAACCTCCTTAATCATATTCTAATAAAAACAACTTGCTGTATTAAACTTTGTCTCTCACATTCTTCATGCCAGCTCTTTCCTGCAACCATAAATATGTTTATTCTTGGTTTACTTATTCCTTAAAGGCAAAAAGTTTACTGGAGGTTTATTATTTGTCTTTTAGATAAATTAATATTTTGTCCTAAATCTCCAACCCTACATTAATCAAAGCAATCGATGTCAGCTGTGTCACCAGGATGAAAATCTACATTTAGTCACCTTGCTCAATCTTTCTGATAGTTACAAATGCCAGCTGTGGTACATAACCATTATAATTTTCTCAAGAAATGAGGCTTGAATTTTTTCGCAGGAAATTGTGTGATGTAGCACTGTAGATTTTAGTAGTTACAGGTAGGATTACTTATAGTACTGTATAAAATAATTTTCTGAATTGTTCCTCTGGTACAGGTGCATCATATAAAGAACATGAACTAATAGTTAACTTTTATTCACAGAGAAAGTCCTGCTTCCACCCATTCTAGAAATGTCTTATAATATTTTGTGTTGGCTCCTCCTCTTGGGCTATACTAGTGTTCATCTGGCTCTCCAGTTAGCCAAGGCAAGAAGATAATCTGAGAAAAAGATTTTTTTCTGCTGTATTTGTTTTCCCTTGCCATTGACCTCTCACAAAGGGATTTCCAGTCCCTTTCTGGCAGTCAGCGTGGTAACTATGCAAGTGTGGAAATAAAATCAGTTCTGGCCTGGACCTGGGAGAGCAGGGGCGCAAGACTCGCCCACTCTGTGTGCCCACTGGATGGGCAGCGTTATGGACCAGCATGTTTTGTTAGAGCCCATTGCATGGCAATTTTCAGTACCTACATAAGTGCAGAGTAGTTTTTAATAGCAGCTGGAAAGATATTACCATAAATTACCTTTGATGAATCCATAAACTATAAGGTTTTTTTTTCTTAATGTTCACGTATTAATGTCTTGAAAAGTCATTAGTTTAATCTCTGCAGTGTTCTAGGTTAATACAAGTAGAATTTTTCTGAACAGTGAAACTCTAAATTCCATCTCATGAAGCCAAATCAGTATAATCAACAGATTATTGGTAGGAATTCTACTTCGTTTAATCTAAATGAAATACTTTTTTACCCAGCTAAATCAAAATCAAAATTGAGGAGTTTGTTTTGTTTGTTTTTAATGTTTTTGATGTAAACATACCTTATTAATAGCAGATGCTATTGTATCTTGCCTGCATCTCTTCTCCATTCAAATCCTAGTTAGCAGCATAAATAATTCAAATTAATTTTCCAAAATGGTGATATATCGCAAGAAAGAATGTGGAATAAACTGCAGAGTGATCGAATAAAAAAATATGAATTAGCAAATTTTTAGACTTAGATGTTAAAAGACCAATCACTTCAACCTATTTATTTCTAGAGAGGGAAAATACATTACTGTTTAACAATTCACAATAAATAGCTGATGACCACTCACTGAAATCTGTAGTGGAAAGAAACTCCCGTTGGGATCTCAAAAGATTATAAGGAAATGTGGAAAACAGAAGCTTAGCAATAGTAATGAATTTTACTGCAGTGCACAAATACAAACTCACATATGCTGCTGATATTAGATAAAAGAGGATCTTTCTGCTGCTGTACCAGTGTTCATTTTGCATCATAAGTGTTAATTTGTTTAACTTTTGTCTCAGAGGAGTAATCATGTCATATATTTGTACAGCTTTTATTATGTTTGATTAAGCTCCACCTAGATATGTAGATACAGGTAAAATAGTAATACTGGTAAAAAGAAATTTTAGCATTTATAATGAAGGGATCAGAGACGGAAATTGACTTTCAGACTTTTCCAAAACCCTGTTGTAACAGATGATGTTCTTGGAACATCATTACTTCAAACCTCGTGGTCAGCTGTCTTAACTACTATACAGATTACTTAAATGAAATGTGATTTTATTCTAAGTCAGAAATCAATGAATTCTACATGCGGTTAGGACAAGAACTTTCTAAAATTTTCCCTTTAGTGAACTAAAAGAAGTTTTTTTCCTTTTTTTTCTATCTTTTTTTTTTTTTTTTGTTAATTACAAAAAGAATTAACAAAGATGGCATTTGATTTTAGCTATTTGTTCTCTGGAACAGGTTAATCAATTATTCTAACTTACTCACTTTAACAAAGATGTTTTACAGAATCACACAGATGGTTAAGGATGGAATGGACCTCTAGAGATCATCTAGTCTAACCCCCCTGCTCAAGCATGGACACCTACAGCACGTGGCACAGGGTGGCATCCAGGTGGGTTTGGAAGACCTCCAGAGAAGGAGACTCCACAGCCTCCCTGGGCAGCCTGTGCCAGGGCTCTGTCACCTTCACAGTAAAGAAGTTCCTCCTCCCATGCAGATGAAACTGCCTGTGTTTCAACTTATACCCATTACCCCTTGTCCTGTCACTGGCCACCAATGCAAAGAGCTTGGCCCTTTCCTCCCTACAGTCCCACTTCAGATATTTGTACATATTGATTACATTCCCTCTCAGCCTTCTCTTCTCCAGAGAAAACAAGCCCAACTCGCTCAGTCTCTCCTCATACAAGAGATGTTCCATTCCCTTCATCATCTTGGTTGTCCTCCGCTGGACCCTCTCGAGAAGCTCCACATCCCTCTTGTACTGGGGAGCCCAGAACTGCACACAGCACTCCAGGTGCCGCCTCACCAGAGCTGAGCAGAGGGATAGGATCACCTCCCTTGACCTGCTGGCAACATCCTCCTGATGCAGCCAGGAGCCCATTGGCCTTCTTGGCCACGAGGGCACTCTACTGACTCATGGTGAACTTAGCGTCCACAAGAACTCCCATGACCCTCTCTGTGGGGCTGCTCTCCAGCAGGTCAGTCCCTAATCTGTACTGGTGCCTGGGGTTATTCCTCCCCAGGTGCAGGACCCCGCACTTGTCCTTGTTCAACCTCATGAGGTTCCTCTCTGCCCAACTCACCAGCCTGTCCTGGTCCCTCTGGATGGCACAGCTCTCCGGAGTGTCAGCCACTCCACCCAGCTTGGTATCATCTGCAAACTCGATCAGCGTGCACTCTGTGTCCTCATCCAAGTCACTGACAAACAAGTTGAACAGCACTGGGCCCAGTACAGACCCTTGAGGTACATCACTGGCCACAGACCTCCAATTGGACTCAGGCCTCTTTGAGCTGTGCCATCCAGCCAGTTCTCAATCCACCTCACTCTCCACCTGTCCAGTCCACACTTCCGGATCTTTCCTATGAGGATATTACAGGAGACAATGTTGAAAGCCTTGCATAAGTCAAGGTAGACAACATCCATGTGTCTCCCCTCATCCATCTGGTCAGTCATCCAACCATAGAAGGATATCAGGTTTGTCAAACCTGACTTCCTCTTCATAAATCTATGCTGACTACTCCTGATCACCTTATTTTCCTTGACATGCTTAGAGATGCTCTCTAGGACAAACTGCTCCACCACCTTTCCAGGGACAGAGGTGAGGCTCACTGGCCTGTACTTTCCCTGTTCCTCTCTCTTGCCCTTTTTGAAGACTGGAGTGATATTGGCTCTCTTCCAGTCCTCCAGCACCTCCCCTCTTCTCCATGACCTCTTGAAGATGATGGAGAGCAGCTGAGCAATAATCCCCCCAATTGCCTCAGCACTCTTGAGTGTATCCCATCCAGGCCCATAGATTTAGAGGTGACTAACTTTCCTAAAAAATCCCTAAGCCAATCCTCCTCAAGCAGTAGGCAGCTATCTGGAAAGCCCTAATTTTATGTGCAAAAATCTTATGTGCTACTTCAAAAAATTTTTCCTCAAATATTTACTTGTGATGACACATTCCAGAATTTTTTGCCCCTCCCTTTTGTTCTGTAAGCAGTTAAAATGTGTGTTTGTTTTCTTAAATGTTTTTTTCAATAGTAATTAAATTAAAAGAGGTAAGATTGTATTTCCGTTTATTTCGATCAAATGTTAGGCATAATTGTTTACTGAATGGGCTGAAGTAGCATTGCAATTCAAAAGGAAGAATATGAATGGGGCTTTGACCGGATGTCTTTTGGGATTTTGCTTTTTTAAATATACATTTTAAATATACATTGTGCCATGTAGTATAGTGTTAATGATGCTTTTTTAAGAGCAGCTTATGTGAATCTCTGTGATTAAATTAGGGCTGAAGAGAGATAATGTCACCAAGTGGTCTTGCTACAAATGGAATTTTCTTTTTGAAGGCATGTTATAAAATTTGCCCTGTGGCTGGTTTCAGTCTAAGAAAGTTGAGGGCTTTAGGTAGCAAAGGATATTTCTTCTCTTTGCTTGATCCTAGCTGAGGCCCATCAAACTTACTTTGTTGCTGTGTGTTATATATTGAATAAACCAGTTGCGGTTTCATGTGAAAGATAATGTTAAATATTCCCAGGGCAGGAGTGGGAAGGAAGGAGAACATTGGGAAGGAGAGCAGTGGGTTCCTTTATGGCCATCTGGCATAATGTGATTTACCCATTGTTGTAATTATTCTATCCTGTCCTGTTTTGGGGGATTTCAGGTGCAGGATGTCTGAGTCTGGTGCCGCACATGCTGTGATATAGCTCTGCATCCCTACTGTTTTGTTCAGTGCTTGTTGTCTCTCAAACTTTTTATTGCAGCATATGGCTGTCTGATGTTAACGTTTCACCACGAACAACATAATGAACTTTCAGCTCATTATTGTTCCCACAGGTCTCATGCTAGCTGAGCAATGGTGAACTTATCTGAAAAATAAAGCACCTCTGCAGAAGAGGTTGACAAGAATGTGTAGAATTTGAACAAGGATCCCTTTGATTAAACCTATAAAATTTTATTTTTCTCTCAAATTTTACTTAGGTTCTGGCGTCTTGATTTTTTTTTTTTTTTAATAGCTAACTCTTAATTGTTTTGCCTTCCAATAGCAGACTAGCAGAGGATCTTCTGTATGATTTTGGTTTATAGCTTTAACTCAGTAGATGACAGAGAAAACTTTGAAGTCATGGTCCAAATATCTTTCTTTTTCTTCTTTTTTTTCTTTTTTCTTTTTCTAATCTTATGTTAAATTCTTGGTTGGTTACTAAATTTTGTGTGAAATACTAAATTATTTCTTGGAAGGAGTTTTATTGGCAGATCTTCCTGTATTTATGGGATATGTAAACTATCTTGACAAATGCTGCTAGTGTTTAAAATTGTTGGCTGATGCAAGCAAATACTGAAGGATTTGAAAGTTTCTGGACTGCTAAGGAGTGTTATTTTTTAAATTTCACCAAGGATTTTTGGAAAACAATTACAAAGTTCAGTAGCAGAACTGAAAAAAGAAGTTAAAAGGGAGTGACTATAAATAATGGAAATTTATCTAAATGTAAACGAGATGTTTACACAGAGATTGTAAAATGCTATATATTTGTGGAAATACTTCAGGAGGTATAGGCATTAGGTATTTCATTTGAGCAATTGCTGAGTTGGAGGAATGTATTAGCTGGTTTAGGAAAATTATCTGAAATATTTGTTCATCTAGAGATTCTGTCTTCCTTGAAAGATGGTCACTACTTGTTTCTTGGATATTATTAAAAGGTAAAACAAAGTTACTGTCTCATAGACCTATGGATTTCATCCTTTTCATCAATACTTTAGAAGATTTTACCTGGACCAGTAAGTCTAGTTCTTATGTTGTAGTCCCCATGACTTGACTTAACCAGTCTTCTGGTTATCTCAGGATACATATGAACTTCAGGGAGTGATCGCTACTGTAGTAAAGTTTATTAGTTGGTATCTTAACTGTACACTAAAGTTGACTATAAGTAGTGCTAGATTAAGAAAGAAATAAGGAACTAAAACTACTGAGCTTGCTTTATTGAGTGCTGTACAGATCATCTGCAGTTAGCTGAAATCAGCCACACTATTTTATATCTTGTTTCTAATAGAGGAATGATTACTGAAACAACTCACCAGTGCTAGTTCCTGCAAAGCTGAGAGGCAGCAAGGGTCACTCAGCAGGTCCTATAGGGATTGTCTCCCCTTACCCAGAAGTCCTGCACTGCTGCTCCTTGGTGAAACTATAACAGTTGTCCATGCATTACCTCAAAGCTTCGCTGCTCACAGCCATGTTGGGGGTTCATTTGGATCATGTTGAATTATTTATAGTATATTTTTTCTTCAATATTCTGCAGCTCTACAAAGGAAATTTACTGATAAAATAAGTCTATACCTTCCAATGATATGAGAGGTGAAATTAGGTATTTTGTCAGATCATCTTCCTGTCATTGGATCAGTAGTGATGAATACAGAACTGTTCTTTTTTTATCTTAAATACATTGAAGAACATTGGCTAGCAAGGGAATTCATGCTAGAATACAGATGTGTTTCCAGTTATCCTAATGGACTACAGTGCTCCACAAAAATCATGAAGGTAATCATCCATGCTGATGGCTGTGCCCTTGAAGCAAACATAGGGAAATATGCAAAGGATTGTGAATTACTTGTCATAGCCAGCAGATAGGCAGCACTAAATTTATACAGTGGCCTTTATGAGGTAAGCCATACACAGAGCCATAATTGCAGCTAGCAGGTTAAATGTACCTGAAGTCTTACCCAATTTGTAAGAGCCTTATTCAGTTACACCTTCTTACATGACAAGTTGACAAATCCAGAACTAGTGCTTCTGTAGTTAAGGATCAGAAAAAAATTGGATTCAGTATTACTTTCATGTTCTCTGTATAGGTGGAAGATCTTTCCTTAGATAGAAATACATGCTTTTTGATATATTCAAACTATATCCTTTCTTATGTATAACTTAGTAATGTATTATCAATAATGTTTTGGATCCCAATGACTGAAATTCTGATTGAAAGTGATAATTTTGCTGAGTCTGAATCTGTAGATTCCCAGCTGTCTGTGAAGTGGCAAACAGTAGTTTATGAGGGATTCAGGTGGGGAGCTAGTAGAGCTGAGGTGATGGGAAAAGAATAGGAGATTTTAGGTTTGGTATGTAGAAACGCTCATTTCCTCCAGCTGATCATAAATTGAATTTGGATTAGTCATACAGTGAGAAGATGGAATATTCTCAGTCAGATCATCTCTGATTAATGAAGTGCTATTACAACAATTGCTGTACTAAGTGATACCGTGTCAATAAAACACAGTCACAGTCCTATAGAAAGTCTTCAAAGTTAATCATGATAGTATAGCCCATTATATAGCTGAATAATAATGCTTTGTACAAGTCTGGCTCTGTTACAAGTAGACATAATCAGTGAATTTCTCTATGCATTGAAATAAAAAAAATCGAATTTAACTACTTCCCATATATATATATATATATATATATTTTTTTTGGTTACCTGCCCTGCTCAAAGCAAAACATATTGATTTATATTATTTCCATGTCTTTGTTTTGCACTCTTGGAAAACACTGGTCCATTTCAGAAGTTACTGGTAGAAGAGACTATTATAGGAAAAATAGTCAGTGTACCATGTAGATGGTCAATTTGAAGTCCTTGCAAACCATGCTGTATAAAACTTTAGCCCACAAAAAGTCTGCAAAACGTTTCCTAGTATCTGACATTGAACTTGAAAGCTATAATAAAATATTATATATCAAACTTGTAAGCTGCAACACAGAAGATGTCAAGGCAAAAATCAAAAGTTACTTAGTGGCTGTAGAGTGCCCTTTTCTTTCAGAGGACCTTCCCAATAGCAACAATATCAAACACCAGCTGTCTCAAGCCACAACTGAAAGAGCAACTCAAAGCCTTGGGGAAGTTCAGCCAGCCTGAACCCATATAAGAGAGAGCAGAGGAGAATAGATTATCGTGCCTGTTACAGGAATGTGCAATATTATTTTAGGATATTTAGAGGGACTTTGAAACTGATTATGGGATGCTGTAGGAGGAATGTGGGAATGTGTAGAACATTCTATGGGATGTTTAGGAGAAAAGCCAAAACCAGGGAAAGAGATTCAAGTGGATATGCCTGATCTCTTCAGTTAGTCTTAGCTTCATAAACTCAAACTTCCCACTTCTTTTCTGCAGGTGTACAGGTGATTCACTGGGTAATTTATTAGCCCCGACCTTTTGAAGTTTCACTCATCCAGTTTCCCTTAGCTGGAAGCAAACCACAGACTTACACATTAAAGAACACGCACACACACAAAAAAAAAAATCTAAAGAAAGCAAAGCTACTATTGGTATAACTTAGAACACTAATTCCCTTCTGACTTTACTTCTGATGATTGGTTAATCTTGTATGTTAAAAAAAAGCTCCTAATTAGATGAGTAAAGACTTTATTGTCACCTAGTGCATCATACGCGCGTTTTTTCATTTGGCTTCTAGCTATGATCAGTGCCCGCCATTTTCATAAACTTCCTTTTACATTCAAATCTTGAAAGAGAACGAGAAACCTTTCTGCTATCCATAAACAACATAAAACTTATTGGACAGACTGAATTAAAAATGACTCAAAAATCAGTTTTGATGGGTTGTCATTAATAACCCATCAGTCAGATAATAAATGACTTTGTAAGACAAATCCACTAATACTACAGTTGCAATGGGTTGATATATTACTATTAACAGGTAGCTGTTTACTAGTATTAGAGTTACTGGCTGCCTTCCTAACTGTGGACTTTTTATTAACACTTATAGTGGGACAAAACTTGTGAGAGAGATTTGTTTTTCAGCTGAGAAGTAAAACTGCAGGGTAGTTTCAGTTGCTTTGAGTATGTCTATATCAGAGATTACCAAACTAAATGCGTGAGTGATGCAGGTTTCAATGAAATTTTGAAGCAAGTCCAAATGTTGCTTAAGGTATGTTTTTTTTGTTAGTCTGAAATGTAGTGATTCAGATATGACACTTTTTTTTTTTAGTGACAACTCACTGGTCATTTCTGAGAAAAATAATTAAAAATCTTTCTTCTGATTTTCGGCTTTCTAAATACTGTAGAGCACATAGGAAATACTAAATACTGTACACCACCTCAAGTTACCTCAAGTAATATCCAAGATATGTTCCAAGTGTACTTCTAAAAGCCTTCTCCTCTATCTTCTCACACTTAATTAACTCTTAATGACAAATTAAGGAGCTGTTAGTAAATGTGTGACTTTTTATATTTGTTCTTAATCCTGAGAGAGCATAAAAGTAAAAGGCAAAAGAAGTAGCTTTTCTGAATAAGAAGCTGAATTCACAGAACGTTGTATGACCAATCTGCCCTCTTTGGCACTGTGTATTTAAAAGTAATTTGCGTTTCTCTATAATTAACAGAAGAGTAGTAGCATTTACTAGATGCAAATCTTGCTATGTGAGTATTATAATTTTCTAAGACACATGGCCAGACTCTTATGAATGTGAAATCAGTAAAAACCAGGGTAGCTGGAATAAATATCTTGCCCTTTTTTGATTCAAAAAATACATACTATTTTGGTTATTGTGTAATTTCATAGAAGATATTGCTTGAACTACTCTATTGAGTAAAGATAATGAGCTTTGACAGCCAAAAGTATACATGGATAACAAAGTACATGTTCTCAACAGAATTGTCACAGTTACTAAAATGCATTTATATTGTGTAATGCTCTCTTGATTAAGTCTGGACATAGATGAAAATGCATTGCAGTTAGCTTTCAGAAGGTAGGTACACAGCCAAGTTCTTGCGGGTCCTTGTCAGTGTGCTGATTACCTATGTATTGCCAAGTCCCAAATGTGATTTGAAAGGTTGCTTGCAAAATCACTCTTGCATTTCTAGGGAAGTCTTTTCATTGAAGACTAGTAAAAATAATCACCATAGGATTCCTCTACTTAGGCTATTTCATAGCTTTTCACTCAGTATAAGGCAGCAAGAATCAAAAAAAGACAGTTGAAAGGGATAACTACAGTTTCATATATGTGAAACATATGAAACTGTGGTCATAGTTTTAAGTTTAAATTGTTATTTTTTTGTCTCTTTCAGTATGCATGTAATTTTGCTTCCAGCTCACGTCCTGAAAGAGAGAATAAATGCATATATTTTTTGCACTGATATTAGTATTCAAGCAGGAAATTCATTACTTCAAAAAAAAAAAAAAAAAGGGAAAAAAGGGGAAAAAAAACAGTTAAGTCACCATTGCTTTGGGTTCTTGTCAACATTTTATCTATCAAAATTACTTGCAGAAAAATTATATAATTATCAAAATTATGAAGAAAGTAAATTTCAAACCTGCAAAACCATGTTATTATGAAGTGATTATATTAATTAGAGCATTAGATGCTATGTTTTATTCTGCTAGACTTTTGCCTCATTTATAATGGATAAAATAAATCAGCTTTGAGGATATTAGAAACTTGTATAGTGTGCAAGCTGCCTCTTTCCCTTCTTCTCTATAATCATATCATGTAAAGCAAGGGATTTCAGAGAAAGAAAGGACACTAATGTCATCTACATGCTATTCAGGAGAACAGGATTTATTCCTACTTGTCCTGTAGTTAATGGTCCTATTTGAATCAGATTTACTATGTGAATTTGATGTAGGCATACTAGCTGAAGTTGAATGCTTAAAACTGCACTGGAAGAAGCAAGAGAGTTAAAAGTGAAGAAAGAGATTCTACAAAGCATCAAGACCTAGCTATTCATCCCAGGAATCAATTATGCTCTGCAAACAGTAGCCTAAGATACATGTGTTTTGTTCCCTGGGGCACAAAATGTTGATGACATTCGCTTATTGTACTCTGAAGACTAAAAAAAAGAAATAAACCAAGCCCTCTTAAAATATACAAAGCATTCTAAGTATGGTGAGAGTGAAAAAAAAGTACCACACCACTCATATTCAGTGCAAGGTTTAGAATTTATTACAGGAATAACAGAAGGATAGTACTACAAAACAGCAAAATTGTCCATCTAATTATTTTCTCGATATGATGCTCACTGTGTGAATAAAAGTGATACTTGATAATCCCTCAACTAGGATAAAAATTAAAACAAATTCTGATGTTAAACCATTTATTGGGATGGTTACTACACCTCCCTAATTATAAACTTCATGAAATGGCTTAATAATCTGATTCATGGTTTTGTAGCTCATAACCTTTTCAAACTGGCTAATTGGTAGCAATTAGCTGATGTTGTAAAGGAGTTTAATCAATGAACATCCAGTGAAAATAAGAGATTATTGACAATATGTTGTAGCTAGTGATAAAGCCTTAATGAATCTGTGTACATTTAAGATCTGAATGCATTTGGCAAGATTTTGTTTCACATACAGTGTGAATTCTTTTCTGTAACAGTAGATCAAGTATAGATAAAAAATTATTAGTCCACACACATATCAAGATATTTGAAACACAGCCATTGCCCTGAGCACCCTTCAGATAAATTAAATAACACAGGCCACATAAACCAGGTCAGCCTAAAAATTTTTTCAGCCTCAGTTTTCAGCTAACCTTGGATAGCCTGGGGAAGAAGTATGTGTGCAAGGAGGGAAGCACTGATGCATACTGAGGCAGTCATATTTTGTCATATATATGCTTTAAACAAAGATGAACACTATATACTATGAGAGAAGAACAGAAACCTCTTAATCTCTGATCAGCATGAGTGTTATTTAGCTTCCATCTTTTGTAGACAGGGATTCATCCACATTGCCATCAACGGATGCTGATAATGACCTTTTTTTTACATTCTGTTTATTTGCTGAACATACTATAAAGGTCATGTGGTGTTTTGTTCGTGAAAGTCACAGATCTCTCAAATTCTGCTTCAAGCAGCAATCATTTAAACAGGCTTCTATTGTCTGGAAAATACAAGTACTGCCCTACTGCAAACTGAGAAAATGGTTTTTCACTTCATGTTCTCTTGTGTAATAGTGTGCTCAGAACTCTTATCTCCGGTCCTACTGAGGAGCTAATGAGGAAGACTTGGGAGCTGTTCTTCCAGCAAATACTGGGACACTGTGGAGGAGGGAGATTATCAAACTCAAACTCCTCAAAGTGAAAAGTTTTAAAAATCTTGATAAGAAAGAAGTTCACAAAAACTCTTTACCTTCCTTCTAATTTTTCTATCTTTTTTTAATTGTTTTTTTTTAAAAGGTACAATGTTGCAAAGAACTGTTTATGTCATCAGTACAAACAGGAAAAACTTTACCTCAAGTAATATATGGTAGAATTTGCTCTAGTTATGTTTTTACTTATTCTTTCTTTCTCTGCATTTAAAGTGTCTACATGCACATGATCTTCTAAATGTTGTGTGAACAGGAAAACTTGGTGAACAGAGAATGTGGAATTTATGAGCAATATTTCCTATGCAATCTTCAGTGCTTCTATATTTTGTTATTTATTTATATTATTTATTTTATTTTAGCTTTTTGTTTTCAATTTGATATTGCAGATGGAATTCTTTCAATTATTCGCCCACTGATCTTTAATCTTTTTTTAACAAAAGATTACCTTTGAGCTTTGATTCTGTTCATTTGATGTTTCTGTCACATACATTCACTCCATTCCTAAAACTTCAGTTTACAAGACATGTTCTATCAAGCAGTGTGTAACATGTACAGATTCCTCCATTTGCTCATTGTAGAAGCACTTAGTAAGCTATATGGATTTTCTTTCATCTTAGATTGAATAGAAATAGATTTCAGAAGGCCATTTGTGAAGTACAGTCTTTTATGCTCACTACTCCAACATTTGGAGCAGTGCATGCAATTTTTCTCTATTTACAGTGATTTTATCTTCTCCAATCAGATACAGCTACTACAGCTACTACTTTTTTTTTTTTTGCTATTAAAATATTACTTGTCATTCTTCTTAGAAAAAAAATAATTAAAATTTTTGCTTTTTACTCATATCTACTTCTCTGCACATATAGACTGAAGGAACCTTCAGTCTATCTCTTCTTTTATTTTAAAATCTGTTCCACCTTTTCACTAGAAACATAGAGCATAGAAATCATAGGAAAAAAATGAATGAGATATCAACAGATCACCTTTATCAACCTCCTTGCTCCAACAATGGCTATCTTCAAAGCTAGATATGGATGTGCAGTGCATCATCCCCTTGAGCTTTGAAAAATCTTCCCAGGTAGAGATTTCATAGCTTCTGTCAACTTCTTGCTGTGCTCAGCCACTGCCATTGTGAAGATTTCTGTTTCACTTGAATATTTCTTATTCCTTTTCTGGGGAGAAGTAGTTGTTTGTGGTAGAGATTGATGAATCACTTTACCTTCTGCACATCCAGGAACTACTTTCATGAAAGTCTTGAGAAGTTATGATTGACGTCCTGGAGTTGATAGAGACATAGAGGAAATCTTTAAAAGAATGTATTATTTGTTGCTTCCCACAACCATCCAAAGGTCCCAAAGGTTCACTGGAAGCAATAAATAGAATTCACATTATTTTAATTGTGTGAATCCAAATTGACCATAGAACTAATATTTTTTTCTTAGTTATAAGAATGAAACAAAAAGGAAGAAATGCTGCACTTCACCTCACTCTTTCATGCAAATCTGTCTCCCAGAAAGTTGTGAAGATGAAAACATTGGTGTGAAGCAATGTGAATGGATTACTGAGGCAGAAAACTAATAGGAAATATATATGAGGTTCCTTATTCCTTATTCCTTAGAAATATGCTGAAAGCTGAAACAGACTTCCAAGATCAGTTTCACCAGTTTTGACCGAAGATTTCAACTGAAAGTTTTTGAATTAAATTTTAATTATTCTTAAGATCATTTTATTTTAATATTTTGTTATTTTATTTTTTATGTATGTGTATACATATTTTTAAGTATATGTATGCATATACATAATGTGTATGTGCATTATGTATATGTATTTTTATGTGTATTATGAATGTGATTTTTCAAGTAATAGCTCATTAAGTAAGTAACAGATAAAATGCTATAAAGATGAGAATTCCAATTACTGTTGCCATTTGCTGTGTACTTGACTATGATTAGGATGACAATTGTACTTTTTGCAACACTACAAAATAGTTGCTGCAGCTTTTACCTTCTTCATGACAAACAATAAGACCTTCCAGGAAGAAGTCATCAATCTCCTGTTGCTAGGACAGATCTTGCACTTATTTTTCTTTGTAGGACTGTAGCTAAGCAAATGCTACCTCAGGCTACTGTAAAAAGTGAGCAGGAATTGAGCTCTGAGATATAGAATTTTCTTCACTAGTTTTGCGTACTCTTCAATGGAGACTGCACAATATACTTACAATTATCAGAGCTTCTATTTCAAATACTGGTTTTGGCTCATGTATTCCTTTTAGGTTGCTCTTTCTGCCATATTCACAGCTGGATATTACTGTTTGTGTAAAATCATTTACAGCAGTCAGGCAAATGTGCATCAGGATTCAACTTTGGCTGAATCATTGGCTTGCAGCATAGAAACTCTCTAGAAAAAAAAAAGAATCTTTTATTTCTTTTGGAGATTCACATTCTTGAAAATATAATTAAAGATGAACTCAACTCAATTCTGCAAATCTCTAAGCTTTGTTCATGTATAATATTAGTGTTGAATTTGCCATTCAGTGTCAATGAAAGAATAGTATTTTCTCAAAGTTATAATAATTTAGTGGGAGTCATATATTGACATACTTATCTTTAACCAGAGTTAAGACTGAATTTAATGTAGATTAGGCAAAAAATTCAGCCCTATTTGGAGACTCTTAAAAAGAAATAGATATCTGAATTTTGTGAATACTGGCTTCAGATGTAAATAAACCTTAAGGCTATTTTAATTCTTAGTATCAGCTCCAGCAAAATTTTAATGCAGTTTGGAGATCAAGTTGTTATCTTTCAAACTAGCATATGAAAGAACTACAGAGCTGTGGCCATATTAGATATTTAATAACCACTCTGGGCTGTGTGATTGTAATTATTTAAAAAAACCCCAAATCTGTAAATGACAGTATTTTACATGACACTTGCTTTAATTGATACAAATTACTATGAGCATTTCCACAGTGTCAGATGGAGTACCAATCATACTACTGGTTTTACAGTCATATCTATATGATATCGTACTAGTGTATATTGAACAAAAAGAGAGAAACTTTCTGATTGGTGAACAATAATTGCCTGTAAATATGACTGCCAATACCATAGTCTTCAGCCAAGAGTCTGTCTTTTCTGCTTTCTTTGAATTTATTCATAGAAAAATTATGCCATGTTGCTTTTTTATATTTCTCTAGAAGTGACCTACCATAAATTGCTTGGAAAGCATCAAAACGAAGCTCTTTTCATTAGCTATTTCATAAAACTGATGTAAATACGAAAGTAAGAGTTCCCTGCAGCGTAGACCTGCTATTGGTAAGATCAGCAAAAACTGCTGGAAACTTATGCCTGCCAAATGATTTAATGACACTCCCCTCATCATCAGTTGTCAAAGTGCATACTTTGATATACATACCTGCACTATGCTCGATTAAAGGCAGAGCCATCATCTTATCTTCTGAGGTGCTTATACTTATTTTATAGAATAATGGGAAACTCTATCACAGTTCATGTGATCCAGAAGAAAAGAGGGCTTTACAATATATTATATCATAACATATATATATATATATATACTATATATATGACACGCAAATTCGTGAAGGGTTCCGTATCTTTTACACCAAGCTGGGTGGAGTGCTGTGCTGCCATCCAGAGGGATCTGGACAGGCTGGTGAGTTGGGCAGAGAGGAACCTCGTGAGGGTTCAACAAGGACAAGTGTAGGATCCTGCACCTGGGGAGGAATAACCCCAACGAACCAACACAGATTGGGGGTTGACCTTTTGGAGAGCAGCCCCGCAGAGAAGGTCATGGGAGTTCTTGTGGACACTAAGTTAACTAGGAGTCAGCAATGTGCCCTCGTGGCCAAGAAGGCTAATGGGATCCTGGCCTGCATCAGGAGGAGGGTTGCCAGCAGGTCAAGGGAGGGGATTCTGCCCCTCTCCTCAGCTCTGGTGAGGCCGCCCCTGGAGTACTGTGTGCAGTTCTGGGCTCCCCAGTGTAAGAGGGATGTGGAGCTTCTCGAGAGGGTCCAGTGAAGAGCCACTAAGATGATGAAAGGAATTGAACATCTCTCAGATGAGGAGAGACTGAGTGAACTGGGCCTGTTTTCTCTGGAGAAGAGAAGGCTGAGAGGGGATCTGATTAACATGGATAAGTTCAGGAAGGGAGAATGCGGGGAAGAAGGGGACAAGCTGTTTTCACTGGTGGCCAGCGATAGGACAAGGGCAAATGGGCATAAGCTGAAACACAGGCAGTTCCTTCTGCAGGTGAGGAGGAACTTCTTTACTGTTAGGGTGACAGAGCAGTGGAAGAGGCTGCCCAGGGAGGTTGTGGAGTCTCCTTCTCTGGAGGTCTTCCAAACCTGCCTGGATGCCGCCCTGTGCCCCGTGCTCTGAGTGTGCCTGCTTGAGCGGGAAGGTTGGACTAGATGGTGTCTAGAGGTCCCTTCCAACCGTGAATATTCTGTGATTCTGTGATATCAGTCCAAGTGCAATCATGGCTTGTAAATAGGCTTGTTTGTACATTGATTCTTATCTTATCTATGCCTTCAATGAGGTCAGATATTATAGGGACAACAGAAAATAGATGTTGCAAAGTGATTAGTTTTTCAACTGCACTCTGGAGCTTATAAATCATAGATAAGTCAGATATTTCTTCATGAATTTGCATCATTGATTTATGGAGGTAGTAGAAACATTGAAGTTAAGTAATAAAATATTGTGAAACACTTAAAAACCTATAGGAAGGAAAGCATATGCATTCATACTTCTCAGCCTTTGAGGAGAGAGAAACATCCTTTTTTCACTTCCTGAGGTCATACTTTCATTCAACTGAAAAATAAATGTTGTACTATTCTGTTTTTTCCAGTTTCTCAGATAGAACAGGTTAATTAGTTTCCTGAGGGCGCTACTGGTGCTATGTTTTTGGCATTGATTGTGTTAGTATATTTATTGTATAAAGAAGGTATTGGACTAATTGGACTAATGGACAATTGGACTAATGCGCTAACAGATCCGCTTACAAATCTGCACAATTCTGTAAAGGGTTAAATATATTAATCATCTGGTTAATTCTGTACTGGCACATTCAGAAAGTAGTGAAATTGAATTTGTATAGATGAATTAGATTTCATTCATAGCTGTACTGACTCAGTGTTGAAAGAACGTGCTGACACTGCTTAGCCACAAAGCAATAAATACTGTATTTCTGCTGAAATTTATTTATCAATCCATTTGTTTTACATGCACTTTTCTGATGGGATAATCGAAGCCATAGCAGAACCTTGTTAGTTCACACTGATAGGTCAGAGAAAATGTCTCCTGACTCCTTGTTCTTAAAACATTCATTCTAGTGTCATTTCATAAAGCTAATTGAATTTTAGTACTATTATACCAAAGTTCTCTAACATTTATATCCTTGTGTACCTGTGACTATTAGAAAAGTTACATTTCTCTTCAGCAGTAAATCTTGCAGAATAACAAGCCTAAGGCAAGACTGTATCTACTGCATGCTTTTCAGACTGACTCTTAATTTCTGTGCCTCTTGAACTTTGATGAGAAACTGAGCTTAAAGAAGTACTTAACATTTTAAATGCCACTTGCCCTTGAAAAGCATACCATAACATTTCCAATTCTACCAAATTTCAGTAAGATCATAATTTTCACCTGTTCACGTAATGTGATATAAATAAATAAAATATAATAATGCTGCAGCACAACTCAATTCCTGAAGAGAGTCAGCTTGTACTAAGAAAGACGTAGCAAACTTCATATTCTGACCAAAACTCACCTTCCATCTTGCAACAAACCAATGTTCACAAATTCGTTTTGCTTATAAAATATTCCTCGAAAGCAGGGGGATATTTTAGGATTACAAATGAAAACAGAATTAAGCTCTCTTTTGTTACCAATGTAGCCTTCAAAGAAAATCTCAATCTCTTTCTTCCAATTACATTTTTAGAAATCCAAGAATGAGTTCTAGCACTTATGCAGATGCTTCTGCAGTGAACATAGAAACAGATGGAAATAAAATATTTTAAAAATTCCTCCAGTCTCCGCTGACAAAGATATTTTAATCTCAATGTCTGTAATCCTGCAAAAAGCAAATATACATTTCAAATAAAAAAATCCGAAGAAATATGACTACAATCACATATAAAGTTTTATTGATCAGTTTGCATAATAACCTTTTTCACATAACTTAAAGAGCAGTGGAAAGAGCTCCCCTAATTCCTCTACCTCTGACTCATCTTACAGCAAAGTATGTAATATAATATCACAAGTTTTTCTAAGTCCAAGTAAATATTTAAGTATTCTGTTCCTATTAAAACCATTACCTTGTGAAGGCACTTTGGTGGCAGAATTAAACTCATTTCATAGCCTTCCTATTTTTTCTACCTATTTTCTCAGAGTACAATTATACACAATAAGAAATTGTTTTTTCTTTTCACTATTGATTAGTAAAAGAGCAGGTTCTTCCTAACCAGATTTATAAATTTGAAAGGAAAGTTTTTATACATTCTGAATTATAAATAGCAGTTTAGAGACATCTCAGGGAAGTTGCCTTTAGTATGTTCCCTGAAGACAAAACACCACCCTCCTCTGGGCATCACTTCTTAGGGAGTTAAGAATTAAAAAGATTCCAAAGTACATCTCAAGATACAGAAAGTATTTTCCTATTATTGAAAAACCCCAGCTAACATATTTAGGAGAAAGGTGAAGAAAAACAACATGCTTCTTTTTAAGACAATTGCTTCATACATTTTATGAGGAAAGATTCTCAAGGAGCTGTCTGGGGTGTCCCTATGGGTTCTCATTCGTAATCTACATACAACTTTACTGTTTTGACTTCAGTGCAGGCTATATATACTTGGAGCATCTTTAAACTTAAAATAGCTTATGCTCATCAGTTAGAATAGCTAACTGTCTTGTGAAACTGCGGCTTTTGAAATCACACCTTTTTCTATTTCTTCATTTTCCGTAGGCACAAGGTATGAAAATCCATATGATCCTCTACTGTTATATTTGACTCTTCTTTTTCCAAACAGAGAAAAAATGTTCCTTTCTCTTAACCCAGATGATAACGATAATCTTATCAGTGTACTTATGCACTTAACTCATATTCACACTCATATAAATATAAGTATATGATATTCTGTGTTCTAAATTTTACAAATCTCTTAAAAGTGGCACTATTCTTCTTGTAATGATGAATATAATAATAGCGTCTCGATGTAATTAAAGTTGTGAATTTTTTTTCTTCTAGGATAAGCATATGATTCACTATTTTTGCTAGTTGTTCATGTGTTATTCCCACAGTAAAACCCCAGATAGTCTTGGAAAAAGCTAAGGTGAAAATCTTGGATTAAGAAATATTGTTATGAGACCTGGATTGTATCATGGACATTTATACTCTGCTTTCACAGTATCATTTAGGGTTCTTTCTACATTACTTGTCTGCATTACTCTAGAAAGCAATGGCAGCTTTCATATCAGAGGACAGGTACACAGTTATAACCTGCATGCTTTCTATTAAGCTATATTATAATATGTCTGCGTTCTGATTTCAAACAATTTGAATATTGCTTTAATAGTTGTATCTCATGATAGAGAAAAAAGATTTTAAACTACTACACTGAGATTGAGAATATGCTCATAAGAAAGGGATTTGTATCCTTATTTTATGTCACCCTAGATGCTCTGAGAAAAGATTTTACAAATCCCACAATGAATGGTGGGAGGGAGAAGGAGAAAAGATTTTACCAACCCCTACAGAATAAGGAATGGCCTTTTTTTTTTAAAGCATTAAAAAGTAAAACTTAGATTGTGATAGTGGATATATACACTATGGAATGAAAATAGGGGTGGAATTCAATCATCAGCACTATAAAATATATTTTTTAGATTTAAGAATCCAGAAAAAGCTTCATTTTCTTAACAAAGAGCAAACTGTGTGCTAACCCCATAAACAGGAACAAATATAATAACCTGTCTTAATAAGCAGGATAATATTTTTGAGAAATCTAATTAGGCTCTTAGCAATTCATTGTTAAAGGATAACACAAGAAAATCATTTTTGAGATATAATAGTGGGTTTGTACTTGCCTTCTGAAATGTATTTTTATATGAAAATGGATATTCATTTTCCTGCATGGATGAATTTATTCACATTGTCATTGCATCATGAACACTGCTTTATTGTTTGTATATATGTTAAATTATTTGCTCTCCTCACTAAAGCAATAAGCACCTACCTATTGCTATTAAAAATCACCCAAACTTTATGTACATGACAGTTTAAGGGCTAGTATGTCTGAAAATGGAATTACCAAGATTAGTAACAACAGTCCTTGCAAAGACCAGGCAGATTAAATGTATCAGATTCATATCCTCATTTGCTAGGTAAAACAAAAATATACTTTTCCAAGTACCCTGAGAAGACATTTGCTCTTGAAAATTGTTTTTTTAAGTATAAAGCAGACAGCCAACATGCAGAACCTTATTAACTAGGATAGTGTGATTGTGTTGAAACAAATCTTTCTAAATATAAGTTGGAATTACTCTATAGATTTTCTTTTGGCCAAATGCAGGAATAATGAAACTCGTTTCTATAGAACTCTGTTGCAAATACTCTGTAAAGAGTCATGGAACTGATTACAAATTGCATATACAGTATTTTTATCATCATTTCAGACTCTCTGATATTTCTAAATGTATGGATGCCAATGTCTTCTGTTTTTTACTCATTTGGGAAAAATAGTAATGTTATTTAATAAAATGATAATATACTCTGCTCTCGGTGGAAAATGTTTTCCAGGTCTCTGAAGGTACTCCCTAGACATGCACTATGATTTATTGAATTCAAGTCCACAAAAAACATAGATTTGAAATGTCTGTACTGGGATTGTTTAAAGGAATATTATTATCATTAAAAATTAACAGATGAAGTGGTAAAGCTTTGTCAGATTGAGAGGAAAATTTTCCTTTATCAAACAGTAAGAGGACTGAACCCAAGTAGAAGTTAATAAAACGTGCATTATTCAGGACTGTTTAGGGCTAACTTAAAAAAAAAGACTAGATTATTGCACTCTAAAATCTGGTTATTGGAGACTGACACAGCTACTCAGTGCATTTACCCTTACTGCTGTTCTGCAAGCAAGAAATCATGCTAAAACTACTGAGTTTAAGAAACATGCTGCATAAAGCAGGGAACTCCAAAAGATTAGCAATTTTTATCTTTTCACTTTCTTCCAAAGGAGCTGATTAAACTGATTAGTTGTTGAACTGCACATAGGGCATTACCTCTAAAGCAAGCCTCAGAAACAGGAAAGCATTTTTTTTTCCTACTAAGATTTATATAATGGATATCTATTAGATAGGAATTGGCAAATTCCCATTAAACTCTGAAGAATTATCCCATTAAAATCAGAGAACTATACTCTGGTAGTCCCTTTCAACAATTTAAACTCTGAGGACAAATCTGATTTTTTCTTTTTTAAAATCTTTTTCCTTAATTGCAGCTACTTTTCATTTTCTTTTTCTTTTCTTCCTATTTTTTTCCCCCATCTTTTGGGGCAGAGTGCATATCCTGATAATCATTTTTGCTTTAAAACTTTAGCTTCATTTTAGCCTCTTCTGTCTTACTAGAAATATATTTATTACATAGTATAAATGAAATAGCAACTCCAGGATTTCTCTTCCTCCAGGTTTTAAATGTGGTGATAAAGCAAGTTTCTCATAATGTAGCTAGTGTAGCTACTGTATGAAATTCTATAAAACTCCAAAATAGCGACGTACACGTGTTTTCCTCTTAGTAGAAGTCTATCTTTATGTTAGCAAGGTTCTTTTTGCAGTCACTAATCTAAGGTACTTATTTTTTTAATGTATCACTGATAGCAGAGTTAAGAAAGTGTAGAAGTTAAAAAGCAATAAAGAAAAAATAAGTTGCTGTGGCTGTCTCATATTGTTCAGTAATTTGGTTCAGCACTCAGCTATTTGACAATAAAAATGTAAGCACCTCTATATGCATGTGGCAATTTTCTGATTTAAAGTTTTAACACTCAAGACAGCAACTTAAAATCACTTCTCTGCTGTGCTCAGATTTTAAGGTTGTTTAGAGGAGTGGATAATCACTCAACAGATGTAATGTCACAGTAAGAGTTTAGTAATCACCATAAGAGCAAGATGCTCAAGTTAGCTGGAAAATGTCTTTTCCTACTGCAGCTTGGTTATTCCAAATTCTCTCATCCTCACAAAGGTTATCAATCCTCAGCCTTGGCATTTTCACACAAAGTCGTATTGTTTTTTCAAAAGGAGAAAAATGATTTCCATTGCAGGTCTTGTATACACATGCCATAGCCTGGTTCCTTTTTCTTTTCCGTCATGTAACTTAACACAGATCAATCATACAATTCAAATGGATTATGTGCACATGTAGAGAAAAGAAATATATACATATATATACACAAAAAATGACCTGCAGGGTTGTCTAAATTATAATGTCTATCTTATGTGGTATCTTGGCTTCTGTAAATCTCATATTGTAATACACGAGCATATGAAACAATCACTTGTGTTTAAGAAGTACCTAGCACCTTTTTAAGACATACACATAGTCCTGCTTTATGCTCACTAACCCACGTTCAAAATCAGTTACAAACACATTGCTCCTAAGTCATGTCTTTCTAGTATGCCACTTTAAACAGAAGTAAAATTATAAATATATTTGATGATCTACTGTAAAGCTCTTCTTGTTTTCTGCATGGTAGCTGAGAACAGATTCCCTGTGTCCTCTGTGTTTTTCTGAACATAGAGTGGCTTCCAGAATTAGTAAGGAGCTGCCATTTCATTGATGGTCACAATACTATAGCTGGAGAAACAGACAAATAAAGATCATTAAACAATGTACAGGTTGATTTACAAAATAAATAAATAAATAAATAAATAAATAAAAAATAAAAAACAACCTCTCAAAGACACCTACATTGAAAATTTGTAGAATCTGAATATTTGCAGTTCTGATACAGCTCTGATTGTAAGTACGGTTGTATATTAAGTACAGTTGCTGCTCCAAATGTGGGACTTTTCTACAGATGTTCATGTTTTTTGCATCTGCATATATATATGCATCTGCATTATATATGATCAAGAATGTAATACTATGGGTATGAGTATTGGAAAAGGAAAGCTCAGAATTCCATTTTTAGGCTTGTTACTTCCTTGAAACCACACCTTTCTGAATATGTTCTGGACTTCAGTGCCGATTAGATTTCTATCTCAATGTTTGCAACTGATGAAAGAGGAAAATACATAAAGTGCATGAATAAACATTTACTCTTAATTCAAAAAAGATTCTCCCATCTTTTAATTCATCCTGAAGAGATAATTTTAGGGTGAATTGCCCTGCCTCTGCTCCATGACTTCACTGAGTTCAGAAGACAAAGTGCAAATGAGTGCCATTTTCATACTTTTGAAATGAAAAAATAATAAAAACAAATAAGCAAAAAACAAAACAAAACAAAACAAAAAAAAAAAAAAAACCCACAACCCAAACACACTGAGATCATTTCATTTGCTTTTCTCTCTCTATATACACATATGTGATATATGATACATATACATGTTACCACTATTGTGGTACTTGTGGTGCTCTATTTATATACACCAAATATTATTGGATCTAGAAAAGGAAAGAGATAGTGGGCTCAGATAATGCTATTAGTCATATAGTCACAAATATCTTCATAAGTCTGTATACATAGTTCATAAACACTGTGTCAGTAAAACATAATTTTAAGAGATGCAAAGAAAAAGGCATGGTCACTCTCAGTGCATTTAGCTGTGATTTTCACTTTACCTTAATGATTCTATAAACAAGAAACAAAATAGAATAAACATTGTTTCAATGTAACATTTTAATATCCTCAATACAAATGCTTTTAAAAATATTAATACATGTAAACTACCACTATAAGAACAGATATTTAGAATCATTTAAATTTCATCAGAGAAGTCTTATGAAGCTTTCTCATATGGCATAAAATTGTATTTCCTGAAGGAGGACTTCACTTTTAAAAAATTTGAAATGACTGAGGGTTCAATCATTTTATGTCAACTGTTTTGTAGGTGATTTTGTAAGGTTAAAATTGTGACCTTTAACTGATATCAATCAACACTTGTAGTTATTCGTAGATGGTCACAAATTGTTCACTGTTAATCTTCCTGCCTTGTTTCATCCAGATGAGGCTAGGAAAGTTCTTGGTTTGCCTATTAGAAGTGCCAATATGATAGAGAAAGAGAACAGAACAAAGACACCATACATGTGATTATAGGTAGAAGCAATATTATCTGCAAATAAATTTGTCTAATGCATCCAAGTGTAGCCCTCTCTGCCCTGTATTTCTTGTAATTTGTCAGGACTTTAGAATATCCCCATATTAGAAATATGGAGAAATATTGAAATGCAGAAATTCCTTGTTAATCACTTGACTTTAAAATGAGATGTCAGTTCATGGAATTTCTTGACAGATAACATTTTTCCTAGAACATGTGAAATGACATACCAATAATCTTAATAATCTTAAAAGAACATCCATCAGAATTGTACTCAAACTTTCAGAATTTTACAAGTGAAAAAAACAGCATGAGAAAATGCTTTTTAATTGTGTATAATTATAATTATTTTCAGAATCTCCTAGAGCATGGAAGTTGACTTTAACACCAGCATGCTTCCTCAGAATTCATTTCCTTACTGATATTAACTAACATTTTTTAAACCTTCTGAAAAAACATGGAATAAAATTTCTATAATAATAAGAATAGCTGAGCAGCCAGAAGAGTATTTGATAAAAGCCTGGTGAGCTCAATAACAAAAGCATATACTTTCAACAGTTATGAAACTAATTAAATTACACCAAAGTCAGGCAGGAATTTTCTCAAAATTAAAGATAGCAGAAATACAAATTGAAGAGAAAAATAAAATTTAAACAAAACTTTGGGTTTTTTCCTCCATAATTTAAGATAGTGAGACTATGCTCCTCTCTTCTTTCCACAATTTTCCATGTAAGAAGCAATTTTCCTAAAGAAGATACAGATATTTGGTAGAACAGTTGCACACAATTTTGGTTTACTGAAAAAAATTCAAAGTCTGCTTTTGTTCTTGCATATATTGCATTGTTTTTATTTTCTTCTAACATCTTTTTTTTTTTTTTTCTATCTCCAGGTTGGACAAACAGAAAGGAAATAAAGCAAAGTAATTCCTCTATTGAAACTTCTGAATCAAATTGGAACTCTTCAAACCTAAGCAGTCATGTCCAGAAGTGTTATCTTTAAAAATCATGTCTGCTTTTACAGCATTGATCTCATCTCTCTATCTCCCTAACTCATGGAACTTCAGAAGAACTGTTCATTTTCAGGGATTTGGATACAGATCTTTATTACAAAGGGAAAACATTTTGTTTAATGTAGGAACAGTGAGATTTTATTATGAATACAGATCTACAGATTGTTCTTACTAAAAGAAAGCAACAACAACAAGCCACACACATGCACACACACAAAAATCCTGACAACAGCAACAACAATGACAACAAAAACAACTTCTGTATATTATACAAGACTAACCCAAAGCTTTATATGCTTGTCTAAAAGAGAAGTGACTTTCACAACATCTTTCTTTACCAGACATGCTTACTGCAATTTGCTGATGAACATGATGAACAAGATTGCACGATAAACTGCAAGGCTGATGAAGATACTGGCAGTAAATTATCAAGTCCAAGAATCAGCAGTTTAATAATGAAAATCTGCAGAGTATGGAAATGTAAAGCAGTTTATATGATAAAATAAATCAGAGGCTTAAGATCCTATAAAATTTGTTCTAATTTCTTGAGTGTAATAAAAGGAAAAAAATGCAATAATAAACTAAATATATGTTTATTAAGCAACTTGAACTGAACAAGGTCTCTTTGTAATAACTCATGTTATTCATATTTAGCTTGGTAACATATTTATTTGAATTTTTATGATGTAGCGTAATCATACAGGAGAAATTAAATCACTAGATCCACTCACATGAAATCTAAGCTCAAGTACAAATAAAATCTAAGCTCAAGTACAAATATAGTTACATACTATGTCGTAATTATATGGTCACTACCTTGAGAAGAAAATATTATAACACTATAGCTTTGATACTATTTATCTTCATTCAAAAACATTTAAGTAAACAGATTGTGTGAGGTATTCCTATAGAATTCACTTATCCCAAAGAAGTGTTCTTCTCATAGTTTGACAGCTAATACAGAAAATGGATGGAAATCTTGTCCTAATTCAGATTAAAACATGCATTTTTCTTGCTGTTAGATCCTTCAGGCAGAAGTACAAATATAAGATGTTATTGCAACGGTGTCATATTTCTCTCTTCACTCCATTTTTCTCCTCCTCATATCAGTATATAGAGGCTATCACTTCTATTTTGTTTTCAGGAAAAGATCTGGAGAACCTAATTGCTCTTTTACAAGCTAAGTAATTAAATATACATTTTAAAGAGTTAAATTAGGATGAACCAATATTTGTCAGTCCTCTTTCTGCAGAAAATAATAGAGTAGATAAGATGAAACCTCACTTCTCATCTAGTTTACTTTTGAAGTAGAGTTCTGTTTTACTTTGTCACCCCAGGGTAACCCCAAGTTAGGTCAGACTTACCTGCAGTGCTAATCTACAGAGACTTTTCAGAAGTGAGTTACTTACTGCTTCTTTTGCTCTGTTATGAAAATACTAAGTTCCTAAAATGATTGCTGGTATTGAACTATTAAAGGTACATTCTAATGTTTAGTTATGAGCATGAACCTGATCATCAATATTGTGCTCCAAATCACTGAAAATAGAGC
Organism: Nothoprocta perdicaria; assembly: GCF_003342845.1. Lineage (NCBI taxonomy): Eukaryota > Metazoa > Chordata > Aves > Tinamiformes > Tinamidae > Nothoprocta > Nothoprocta perdicaria. The sequence goes on from NW_020455810.1 coordinate 1,520,980, forward strand.
TAGAAAAAAAGAGGACAAAATCATGAATATATTGAAAAATCTGTCACTTTGAAGAATTCTCATGATTTGCATTTCTATGCACATTCCTTTGATTGATATTTTCCCGGTACCATCCCTTTAATTGTAGTGCAGTTCATTTTTCAGCTACATAAAAATTTTCCCCTCTGCTTTATACTATGCGTGTGAAAACCTGGCTTAACAGAGGTATTTCTGAAACATTATTTTTACTCAAGAGCTTTGAATTTTGAAAGTAACTTGAATCCTAAGAGACATCTTCACTAGTCTGCATTCAGCTCTTTCGTGACTCTTTAGAGGTAGAAAACGAGTACATAAAAAGATAAAGTGAGATGGTAAGTTATAGAGCAAGCTTCATGGGGAAAGTAATTTAAATTCCCTCAAGTCTCAGTTAGTGCAGGCACACAGTAATATTTTTAGTATGTATTCATATCAAGTGGAAAATAATACCTCTAAAGATTTCCCAGAATAAAGCATCATCTATGCTTCTATTATTTTAAATATTTATATTGTAAAGAGCGTTGCTAGAAAGCTTCTTTTCATTTCTTTAAAAAATATTGTTATGTCACTTCTATTCTTAACATTCCACTTACATTGCTGGCAGTTTTCATGGACAGCATATTAATTTTATATTAAAATCTTCCTCATTGTTATCAGAGAAAAACCCTTAAGAACTTTTTTTTTTTTTTAAATTAAGCAAAAGTATTTCATAATGGTAATTGGATATTTATTTCATTTTAACTGACTGATAAAGACAAAATAAATTTTCTATCTCTAAAGAACTGAAGAACTTCCTGAAAATCTGCACAACAGCAGATCTTGGAAGGTTGGACTAGATGATCTGTAGAGGTCCCTTCCAACCTTAAATATTCTGTGAATCTGTGAATCTGTGAATTTTCTCTTTGACTGACATAATCATTTGGTATTATTGTCTTCTTTTGAGAGGTTCTATAAAGGATATAAAAGACCTTTTGTATTTGAAGGCAAAGAACAAGTAGATAAAGAATTATTTCTTTTTTAAAAACTCCAAAGGTGAAGATAAAAGCTATTAGACAAAAATTTAATCAATTGTCACATTTCATAATTGAAAAATAAAGATGTAGAGCAGGGAAATTAGACTGTTCCCAATTATCTTTTTTGTAGATTACTTTCCATTTTGAGATAACAATTCTCAGTCTCAAGAGAGTAAATATATTTCAACATTTGTCCTGCTACGTACCGCTTGTCTTAGTTAGTTTACAAAATAATTGGCAAAAGAATTAACTTTTTTTATGCATTGATAGCTGTGATTTTAAACACTGGTATATATATACCAGGAAAAAATACATATAGGGACAACAATATTCCACAATGGAAACTACTTCCTCTCACCACTATCTGCCTCAGTTTTCAACACAGTATTAAAACTGAAAAGTACTAGTCCAAGTCCAAGGTGTAGTTTCCAAAATGCAAAACAAACAAAAAGACAAGCAAATAAACAAATAAAACTTTCTTTCTAGTCTTCCTTTATCTTCTAGAGAAGAGATATCTTCTAGAGAAGAGATAACTGGAAGCAGCAGGAAATAGGGGAAAGGAAAGAAATTCAGATGCAAACAGATGTGATTGCTAGAATCCTTCCCTACATACAGGTTGAATATAGGATTCCTGAAGAGAGAAAACAAGGGCTACTCTCGGGGAGATAGGTGCATTGTGTCATTAGCAGTATGAACAACTCTCTTCTCCTCTTTCAAGCACTGCAGCTTTGTAGTTTCCACAGTCATCTCTCTTTTCCCATTTCCACAAAAGAAGAAACACTTTTCTATTTCGTGCCATGCGGTATGAGTATATATTAAAATATCTTTATTATGTATGCATAGGATTTCATTCTAACATATAGCTTGATTCAAAAAAAGAAATGTTGTTTGGTATGACTAGAACAATAAAAATCCATTTCATATTCCCTTCAACAAACACCGCTGAGCAGCTTTTTCATTTATTGAAAAAAAATGTCAGTGACCTAGATATAAAATATGCTCTAACACATTTCTTGTGACTTGAAAGAAATGTCTACAGATATTTGTACATTTGTAAATATATCCTTCTATTTCTTGGAAAAATATTCAAACATGTTAAAGAAAAAAGATTCATGAGCATTTTTGATGATTCTTTATTTGTGTACACATCATTGGAAAAAATAACAAAATATTCCCATGATGACCATAGTGTTCCGTATCCCCACATCACCTCAAAAGACCTTTAAAATAAACTTGTCTTTCCTCTTTTCTTTTCTCTTTAACTCTTAGCTAGCTATGGGTTAGCTTGCCATACAAAAAAGTGTTAAATACAGATCATCTAACCATTTATTAAGTCAAGAAAATTGCATACAGAAATGCAGCAGTGTCATGAAACGAGCAGGGGCTACTGGTGGGATGCTCCAGTAGTGTTTATTTTGTAATCAACAAATCCTTATGTACTTTACAAGAGAGATCATGTGAGCCACACACGTACATATCTGACCTGATAATCCTGGTGTGCCAGGTTCACACGTCTCAGGGTACCATCCAATCCTTTGTAAGTTTACCTATAAGGTCCCAGATGTAATACCTTTTTTGCCTAAAACCAATCGTGCCTCATCTACTGTCCAATCAGCTTCATGGTCACTCAGCAGCCAGACAACTGCCTTTTTTTCTGGTCTGCTGATGGAACAAGTACACTGTCGGCCTTGAAGCTGGTTATGGCATGTAACAAGGCATCCTGCTTGCTGATAGACACTGTACTGCCGTCCTTGAAGTGGGCCCCTACACAGAAATGGTGAGCTACCTCAAATATTTTGTGATTTACAGAAGCTAACAGCATGGATTTTTTCTATAAGCACTTGAGTTGAGAATAGAACATTTGTTGCTCTTTTCTTAAAATACTTGAAGGATTAGGTTATACCATGTGACAAAAACAGATTTCTCATGAAATTACCAGATGCTCTGTAAATAGTTGTAGGGTTTAGATTATGTTGCAAATAATATTTAGGTTATGCTGCAAATAAATTTGGACAAATATGTGCCTCCATTAATATCTTATTAAAAGAAAGCTATGAGAATCTTGAAAAGCATAGATAATTAAAAGCTTTTTTTTCAAGAATAGAAATAAATTTAAGATACTACTTCCCACAGAATGTTATACAAGTTTTCAATGAATGGTATAATTAGGCAATAAATCTCATAACATATTAATTTAATTAAAGTGTGTGCAGAGGAGGTAATGAGACTGATTTAACTGTGTGTTTATAAAATACTTTTGATTTTGGCATATGTTGACACACATTTTAGGATACCTGTGAAGTGGAATTGTTGTGACTGTGTTGTCAATAGGTTTTAAGTCTGTATATTTTGTTCTTAACTTGATAGAAAAAAATCTTAAATACACTGTATATCACATCTGCTATACTATTTATTTTAAAATCTGAAAAAACAACTAGCTTAGATGAGAAATAAAATTTGTGTGACAGTCTATACTTCCTCTTTCCTGAAAAGTCATTTCTGATATCCATCCTTCACTTTATTCCTGCCAAACAAGTAAGCTCTAAGGTTGACATACATGTATGTTATATGATAAATACTCTGTAGAAAAGCATTTAATAGGCCAATCTTTATCTAGCAATCAATAAGATTTTAATCTATGGTCACTTTAACTTTCAAGAAAGATGATGCTTATTGTGCCAAGTTGATCCAAACATATTTCTATACATTGCAGACTATGTTTAAGCACCAGAAAGGTTTCAAATATTTATTAAGAGTCAATGATTAGGTTTCTGCTATCAATTATTTCCTGTAAAGTAGGTGACAAATTAATACTCTTGCAGATTAAAAGTGTTTAATTTCTTACTGTAGTGGATAAAACTCATTATTTCCTGTCAAATGTGATTTTTCAAAACCTGTCTGCATACTCAAATACATATCTCAGTTCTCTTTTCCTTCCTTGTTCTCTTACAGTACCCCCTCAGTGGCACTGGCTGAAAAGTAGTGTTCCTGTTCTGCGAGGTGTCTTTAAAGGCTCAAATTCAATTGAAACCCCTTTTATTTTGACATTTCTAAAAACAAACCAGACAAGCAAGTAAACAAAAGGACCACCCTCTACAAAACCAAAATTAAACAGAAACTCAAAAGCCTCACACAGGCTCAACTCAATTCAAAACTCAAAACTCAACTCAACTCAACTCTAAAGCCTCAGTAGAAATGAAAAGAAATGCAATGTATCTTGTTCCTTCCCACAACCCTGTCATGTGGACTACCCTGACTGTTCTCCTCTGCCCCTGCCTTGGTAGTGCTCAGATGTGAAGACCTACTTCTACTGGATCTCCAAGGACCAAATCTCAGGTTGTGGAGCCTAGTTTCTTTGTAGCCTCACATATCCCAAAGGTAGTGTCTCTAGAACAAGGCACTCTCCAGACTAGTCTATCATTCAGCAATAGTTATTGAAGGCACTGATGCACACAGAAGCTGCTCATGATTTGCAGGAGTTTCTGGGAATCTGACTGTTTTCCCTTTATCAACTCACTCATTCAAACCATCTCTAGCCACAAGACTCCCATCTATTTCAGCTGATATTTTTTAAAAATATCATTTTTGAGATGTTCTATACCTGTTCATCTGGCTATTTGTTATACTTACATGAATAGCACAAACACTGCCAATCTCCGCACAAGCTGTAATCAAAAAGAGTGAAGTTCCTGAAGTTTTACCAAGGCTGTTTAATTTAAAACTGGATTAGGTATCACACATCACTAGCTTGCAGAGCTGAACAGGCGTTACTGAACTTCAGGACTCCATCTTAAGCACAGTTCAGAGGATTTTAGGTTGGACTTGCTGTACTCTCATACTGTGAAAACAAACGAACATTTGGAGTTTGTTAAGTAGGCACCAGGTAACACTAGGTGTTACGAACACACCTAGTAAGACAGGCATGAAATCTATATCAAAATAGATCTGAACAAAGATGATACTGTTGATGAGTCTCTATCAATATTCTGTACTTGAGGTAGGAATATTTCCATGAAAGAGCTTTATTTAGGTAATAGGACCCATCTCCACAATACTTAAGAACAAAGTAATTTTTACAACATATTTAAGGGATTAATACAATATGATTACCGTTATTAGTATTATACAGACAGGAAATTCTAAGGAGAAAAAAGTTAAGGTCACTGTTGGAACATGACTAACCTATGGCAGCTAAGCAATATTTATACTTTGAAAAGACTGAATATGTAAATATTCCATGTAAACTATGTTGAATTATATTGACATTCTGAACTAGTCTTCCACAAAACTATGACTGAGTAGCTACCAGTATTGTCCTGTTTCAAACCATTTAAAAGAACTCAATGATTACAGGTCTGTACCGCTATGCATCAGGTCAGGTGTTGCCCATGTATGCAGCACTTCACTCGCAACTTTTCAGTTATGATCTCTTTTATAATTCCTATTTTAACAATAGATAACAAGCTATCCTTGTTAGCTTCAGAAGACTATTGTGTCTGACTTATTATGCTGTACTTTTATGAACCTATAGGTGAATGTGGGATTTCGTTTCTAATAATTCAAAATTCCTCAGAAAACAGCATTTCAAAGGCATCACTAGAACAGTGCTCCAGCTGTATAGCAACAGGAGGCCTGTTTATTAATGCTATGATCATTTTTACAATGAAATCTCAATAATGAAGAATAATAATACTTAGTAAAGTAATTCATATTTTGATACCTATTATAGATGGCTCTATTAACACAAGTCTTCTAACTCAATAGTCCTTCATTAGTGGTTGTTTTAAGTCTCTTTGTCATGTACTTACTCAGCTTTCATTTGCGTTCCTTAGTGCCTTATTTTTATTTGCAACCTTATAAATTCTAAAAATAGTTTTCTTTTTTTTATTTTCTTTTTAAAGTATGTTAGTAATCATTGTTTTTCTTCCAAAGTCATTTTCTACCAGAATTCCATGTTTTATTTCATACTTCATTTACAGACTGCTGCAATAAAGCCCCAAAGGCAGTATGTAGGTTGTAAA